>NC_062998.1:40735415-41035415 GCF_023078275.1 Leguminivora glycinivorella
TTTAAACTCTTCCGCCATATTTGTCGGGCCGGAGACATTTGGACCGCACCTCGTACATAGTTAAAATATAAACAGTTTAGTGAGCTGCAGGGACAATATATAGCAAGAAAGGCCTGGCAAGTCACATGAAAGCTCATGAAAGGAAAATCCCTTGACTGCAGACTTGCAGGGGTTTTTGTCATCAAAATGTATGCAGAGGACTAAAGAGTCATTTAGAGCCACCCTACTTCGTCAGTTGACTAAAGAAGCTAGTTTAATCAAAATTGTCACATAGCAGTAGAAATGTATATGTTTTCAAAGCAAATTGTAGGCAAACTAATTATTGATAAATTGTTATAATTGCATTAAGTGTCAATGCAATTTCTATTTATTGTAGTCTGCACATGCCTTTTATAGTTTATGGTACCAAATTAGCTATAGTTTGTAGCATTGCAATTCTTATGATTTTCTTTCGTGCTTGGCGATTTTATTTAAATATTTTTTTTAATAACATTAGTAGATGAATAGCACTATGCTTTTTTATTATGTGATTTATTATCTTCACCATAATATTGGAATAATGGTATTCTATGTATGATAACTATATACTGTGTTTTTACAAATGAAATTAATTTCTCTATGAAATTAATGGCTGAACAAGTGTATCACAACGTTTACTATTTCAAGGGACTATGCACACACAGGCGACGCATGTCTTAAGACGCGGAATGGCGTGGCGCTGACGTCCATTCCGCATCTTAAGACATGCATTGCCTGAGTGTGGGTTGCCGCTAAAATATTATTTATTTATTTTGACATGTGTCATCAGATACTAGTAGACACTAACTTTTATGTTATTCTTAAGGTTCTCTGGTTCTTATTATATTTTTTACTATAACATGCTTTGTCAAAATTCAGATTTAATTTGCTCAAGTATTGTCTGCAACAAGCTATGTAAAAAAAAAAAACATTGAATAAGTAAATACTATTTCCATCCCTGCCTTACAACAAGCCTGGCCCAAAGTTCCCACTTTGTTAACAGCATTCTGTATGGCACTTTACTCTTATCAAGTAATGAATATGCTTATTAATTATTATTATTATTTAAATATAAAAACCTGATACAGCATTATAAATATTTAAAAAAATCTCAATTTAACAAAAAGCAATATGTATCAGATAGCTTCTGTTAATGAGCCAAATGACTTAATGTAACGGTAATTATATAAAGCATGGTGTATAGTTGTCATATAGGTAATAGCAAAAAGTATATTAGAAAACATTGCAATCTTTTAAAATTTGACTATGATATGACAAAACTAGAAATTTACTAATTATACAGCACAAAAAATAGCTTGTCCTCTGTTTGTGTGATGTTTTGTATAATTAGAAGCTGTGTCTTTTATAACTTGCCTTTTTATTAGGTATGTGCTTCAGAGTATCCTTCCAGTGATGATGATGATTTATATTCCATTAATATAGAATTGAGTGCAATGCAAGTTACTTTGTTAACCTTGTCCAATCACACAAAATATAGTGTTAAATACAATATAAATTGTATGGCACTAATCTACTCTGTGTAATTTTAGATCACCATTCAGCAACTTAAAGAGAAAGTCAGGGAGCAAATGGGCATAGAAACTAATCTGCAGCGACTCATATTTTGCGGGAGAGTACTGCAAGATGAAAAAAGATTATCAGATTATGGTAAGTAGGTACCTAATGAGCATGTAAACTCTAATTGTATAATGCCAAGTGAAGCCACTATCAACCATCTGCTGACCCTGTCATATAACATAAGAAGATTTTTGAAGATAGTTTTCTGGCTTTGTGACACATGCTGTTTTTTATACTTAATATACCTACCTACGGCAGTTGCAGCAGTGGCGACACCTGTTCTAACCTTTCAGTGCGTTGCCTCCTTATATCTGGTTTTCGTCCTGGCGTTAGTTTTCCTCCATTGCACATAAGCCTTTGCCCCACAATAAGTGCAATCTTCATTGTCTAAACCCAGGGTCTCCAATGTTTTTTGCCTCAAGGTGCATTGGTGCTCAGAAGATTTTGCGCGAACCACTATCTGTTTCGTCCTTTGCTCAAAGACTCCCGCGTGCCTACTGATGTGCCAATGGAAAGTTTCCAAAATTCTAAAATTTTCACATAGGAAAACTTCGGAAGCTTTCCATACTTTGTATGGACAATTGTATGGATGGAAACTTTCCATTTCATAAATTTAAATTCCCTTTATTTTTCGTGAAAGTTTCGTAAATTTTTCAAGAAATTTAAGATTTTTTGGAAAGTTTCCGCAACTTGCAATTCACTACGCGTGCCGGACAAGAGCAGTTGGCGGACAAGATTTATATTATTTGCTGTTCCGTGTTCGAGCGAAAACTATCACCGACCCTACCTATGTATTAAATATATATTAATTATCATAAATGTGGGGGAGACTGAGCAGGAAAGCGAACCCGGGAAAACGCCAGGTTGAAGAAGTTGTCATAAATGTATGTTGTATTAACAGATGTGCGCGGTAAAGTAGTGCACCTCGTGCAGCGCGCGCCTCCGAGCCCCGAGTCGCGACACTCCAGCTACACCGCCGCGGGCGCGGGCGCCGCCGACGCCGCCAACGCTAACGCCAACCAGAACAGACGGGTGCGAGCACAATTAGATATCTCAAAAAATCGTTTAGATGAAATGAATCCTCACCCTAGTTCACAATCTTACAGTCTGACTCTGACCAAATAGAAATTAAAAATTGGCAACATTGTAGTGTGATCCTTTTCAAATCAGTATGCGTGAAAAAACGGGATGACACTACGATGTTTTGCCACTTTTTAGGGTTCCGTAGTCAACTAGGAACCCTTATAGTTTCGCCATGTCTGTCTGTCCGTCCGTCCGTCCGTCCGTCCGTCCGCGGATAATCTCAGTAACCGTTAGCACTAGAAAGCTGAAATTTGGTACCAATATGTACACTATGTAACATAATTGCCGAAGATAAATCCTACGGCTTATACATTACCTTCTATAGTACCTTTAATTTTCATGGTGTTTATTTAAAAAAAAGGAAGTGGTATTCGTAACCGCTATTCGATACCGGTTATGCTCTTAAATGGATCAGCGGCATTAATGTTACATCCTGTATATCAATCACGCCAACAAAGTGCAAAAATAAAAAATGGAAAAAAATGTTTTATTAGGGTACCCCCCCCTACATGTAAAGTGGGGGATGATATTTTTTTTCATTCCAACCCCAACGTGTGATATATTGTTGGATAGGTATTTAAAAATGAATAAGGGTTTACTAAGATCGTTTTTTGATAATATTAATATTTTCGGAAATAATCGCTCCTAAAGGAAAAAAAAGTGCGTCCCCCCCCCCTCTAACTTTTGAACCATATGTTTAAAAAATATGAAAAAAATCACAAAAGTAGAACTTTATAAATACTTCCTAGGAAAATTGTTTTGAACTTGATAGGTTTAGGAATTTTTGAGAAAAATACGGAAAACTACGGAACCCTACACTGAGCGTGGCCCGACACGCTCTTGGCCGGTTTTTAATTTCTACTTTTTTGATCAGACCTAATAACGCGAAAAAAATGTTGTAACAAAGATCTTGTGTTTATGCTCTAAGGTACTAATTACATCTTTTCACCGTAATTAGTTGTGCTGGACTTGTGCATGAACTACGATAACGAAATTTGAAAGTGGAATTGCTGCCTTTTCTGAGATTGAACTCACGGCCACTGCATCCAATGATCGTGAGTTTCATGTGTCACCAAAGGTAGTACGTTTTCCGCTTTTAAATGTATTCTTAACCACAGAATATATAATAGTACAAGTACAGAAGGCTCACTCCTTTGAAGTTCACAAAACGCCGCCATTCTAAATTATTACCTACATTAACAAACGGACCGCACGCGTGCAGACGACATTGAATTCTATTGCGCCGCGCGAAGGTCGTCGCCACTGAATGGGCCGCGAACTCGCGGCCGCCGGCATGTACTTGTAGCGCGGTGAAAGGATCGCGGAGTGAGCCGCCCCTGTCTTAACTTAATTTCATCAGTTCTAGACATTTTTGCATTAAACGTGTAATACTAAACAATAACGACTTCTTCACTAATATGACAGTAAAATAAAAAACCGGCCAAGAGCGTGTCGGGCCACGCTCAGTGTAGGGTTCCGTAGTTTTCCGTATTTTTCTCAAAAACTACTGAACCTATCAAGTTCAAAACAATTTTCCTAGAAAGTTTTTATAAAGATCTACTATTGTGATTTTTTTCATATTTTTTGAACATAGGGTTCAAAAGTTAGAGGGGGGGGGGGGGGGGACGTACTTTTTTTCCTTTAGAAGCGATTATTTCCGAAAATATTAATATTATCAAAAAAC
The DNA here is from genome assembly GCF_023078275.1 of Leguminivora glycinivorella. NCBI lineage: Eukaryota > Metazoa > Arthropoda > Insecta > Lepidoptera > Tortricidae > Leguminivora > Leguminivora glycinivorella. Next base: position 40,739,779 of record NC_062998.1, read on the forward strand.
GATCTTAGTAAACCCTTCTTCATTTTTTAATACCTACCCAACAATATATCACACGTTGGGGTTGGAATGAAAAAAAATATCCGCCCCCACTTTACATGTAGGGGGGGTACCCTAATAAAACATTTTTTTCCATTTTTTATTTTTGCACTTTGTTGGCGTGATTGATATACATATTGGTACCAAATTTCAGCTTTCTAGTGCTTACGGTTACTGAGATTATCCGCGGACGGACGGACGGACGGACGGACAGACAGACATGGCGAAACTATAAGGGTTCCTAGTTGACTACGGAACCCTAAAAAACTGTTATATCCATATTATTATCTCGATGATAGTTCGTGTCATCCACGATGATGTGCAGGTTTGTCGTATCTATCCCTCAATATCACGACATTACGAGTAAAGGCGCCCGTTTTCGTGAGTTACACCATGTTTAATTATTTTAAAAATCAATAGTTATTAAAATACTAATGCTTGTTTCTCAATGAATGGCAGATATGTTTTTCAAACCTTAAGTTGAAGTTTGAACATTTTATTTATTTTATATCATGTGCTGAAGTATCTCTATATTTCCAGGCCAGTCCACTAGCCAGTATCATCCGAGAAGAGCAAGCATCTACTTCGCCTACGTCAGGCCGCCTGGACTTCATCCGCCTCATGGTGTCCGAGATCAAGACGTCACTGGCGAGCCTCCAGGCTCAGGCCCAGGCGCAGGCGCAGGCACAGGCACAAGCTCAGACTGCTAATGGAGAAGCTGGCACAGTGAGTTCTTCATGTGGGGGTTTTCGGGGGTGAAAAATCTATCTATCTTAGCCTTAGGTCCCGGAAAACGCTAATTTTTGAGTTTTCATGCGTTTTTCACGCAAACGCAAAACATGGTCGCTAATTTCGTCGTCCGCGCATCGACGGCACGTAGCTCAGTTGTAAGTGGGCCGGTCTAATATTCGCAGGCACATCGCAGGTGTCAGGGTCTCGAATCCCGGCCAGAAATAAAGTATTTTTTTTGTATTTAGAACTTATTTTTTATCTAAAGACGTGATATGATATAATAGAATTCGCTCAGTTGCCCAGGTACTGTATACATATGGTAAGAAGCAAATTTACCTGATGTTTAATCACTTGGATCTATTTGTGCTCTTAAAGGCCAATACTGAAACCATCTGTATCCATCGTAAAATAATTGATGGCAAAAACAAACCGCCTGTGATTTTCTCGAGGCACAGGCATTGAACTTGCTAAGTTCTGTACAAATGGTAAAATAATTTCAGAACAAACATGGCAACCCACAAGTGTGTTACTGACGTTACCGTTGGTCATCACTCCATTTTATGCTGTCCATTATTATTTAAGTGTTACAAGATTGTCTTATTTTAAATAAAGACGTAGGGCAAGACCATGCTAGATGGAACTTGTGGACAAGGAAGGCTAACCGTAAGTAATTGGGTACAGTGGCCCATTTCTCAAAGCTGAAAGTTACAAGTTACAAGCGGAAGTCTCTTTCCAACTTTTCATATTAGACAGTGACTACCACTTGTAAATTGTAGCTTCGAGAAATGAACCCCAGTGGCCCATTTCTCAAAGCTGAAAGTTACAAGATACAATCGGAAGTCTCTTTTCAACTTGTCATATTAGAAATACATAAATATAAATATTGGGGGACACCTTACACAGATCATCCTAGCGCCAAACTAAGCAAAGCTTATACTATGTGTGCTAGGCGACGATATACATACTTATATAGATAAATACATACTTATAACCGGAAGTCTCTTTTCAACTTGTCATATTAGATATTGACTACCACTTGTACATTGTAACTTGTAGCTTCGAGAAATGAGCCCCAGGTCTATCAGGAAGAAGAAGATTGTTTTGGTTTTAAGTAGTAAAGTATATTGTGTATACATACTTGTGTACTATGTGTGTGTAGGACAATGCGGCAGCGTCGGGTAGCAGCGAGGGCAATGTAGAGAACATGGAAACAGATGCCGCTCCCAGCGCCGCCCAGGAAGAGGTAAAGAGGCTTGTGATATTCTTTATATTCATTACACACACACACACACACACACATATATATATATATATATATATGTGTGTGTGTGTGTGTGTGTGTAATACCGTGTTTCACTTAACACTAAAAACCTGAAAACCGTTTGTTTAGAATCGAGAGTAGAATCGATTGAGCTTTATCTTGATGGGGGTATTATTGGGTATTTTTTATGTGCCTATTCTATTGTATTCGTAATACAACATTGTGTATATCGCATTGATAGAGGTTGTTTACCTTTTTCAGTATTTGGGGGTATTAATACTGGCTGGTTACTTGGACGATTATTTTTTCCGCAACGAGTTTGACGTTGTTTGTCAGTTTAATCATAATGTTTATCATAAGTCATAACAAATTGAATTCGTACCTAATTACAACCTTGTCAATTTGAATATTGGGTTTAAATTTGCTTACTTACTGCGATTACCTGTTCAATTTGAAGTTTACTGTGACAAAGCCTTAAAGTGTTTTACAGCGACATCTTAGCTATCTATTGGTAAACCTTATGTCGTTGCAGTAACGTACACAAATAAAACTAATATGGTTTATGATGGTAGTTAGCAATTATTTTATTGAGTGTAGAGCTAAAAGTCAAGTAGAGCTGTACAGAAAATTAAAAATTCAATTAAAAAAAAAGTAACCATCAGATTAAAAGACGAATACTCTAGATGAGTTTAAAAAAAAAAAATGAGTTGGGGTGTAATGTAATAATAATTTAACGATTTAACACAAGAAAGAAGATCCAAATTGGATGTTAGCATACCTAAATAACCTAACCACAAAATTTACATTTTTGAAAAAGCCCCATAGTGGTCCGATTTCCTTCAAACATGGCTAACTACACTCCCAACTAATTCAGTTTTCAAACAAAAATAAAAACTAAATCTAAATTGGTTTATCCATTCGGAAGTTACGATGCTACGGACAGACACCCACACAGACAGAGACCTGACAAACTTATAACACCCTGTCGTTTACGTCGAGGGTTAAAAAAAGACCTAACACCTAGTGGAGACAAGTACTAAAGTTCTAGCAGCTGGTTGTGGAGAGCGATACTAAAGTGTAGTGTGATTGCAGGGAGACTCCACGCTGGACGAGGCCGGCGAAGCGCCCCCGGACTCGGCGGCGCGAGCTCAGCACGCACGACGCAGGTAGGTCGTATTTCACACCACACCTACTGGTGAAGCTACGTTGGAGAGCTTCATTCATTTCAATATTGGAATATTTCGTTTGCTCGGGTATCAATTGGCACGTGCTGTTGAATAACTTCATTCATCATTGTTTAAAGACTAAGTTGTTCTGTCCTTGATAGTTAGTTACTTGTAAAATAACAGGTTGCCTCCCGTTGATATTGGACGCTATAAACTTTATAGAGTAAAGGGTTCACAATGTCATAATGTATTTTAAATTTGTAGTACGTTACGTAGTTTTAGTTCACAGATAATAGAATAGAAAACGTTTATTTGGTGAAAATATACAAGTAAAAAAAAACAATAGCCTTAATCTATATACATACATCTTAAACTAAAGTCACCAAAAAGGATGCCACTCAGCATATATTATGCCAATGGCTAATTGGCTAGTTTCAATTATAGAGCGCGGATTGAACGCACGCGGTGCAGCTAGCTGGGTGTCGCCCAGAACAGATTCATCCGTTGCGCATCTAGTCTGCGGTCTTATCTTTGATCTTCCAGTTGGGATGTCCCTTGAGTTTGACAGTGACACTTATCACAGTTCGTAGCAGGGAGAATAGAAGAATTTCTAATCTCCATAGTTCGTAGCAAAGATATTAAAAATTTCATGGCTTAGGCCGGCAACAGACGAGTCTTAATTTTCATAATCTTAAAAAAAAATTGTATGCAAACTGACACTGACAGATCTGTCAGTGTCAGTTTGAACTGTCAATTTGCATACAATTTTTTTTAAGATTATGATTTTTTAAGACTGTCTGTTACCGGCCTAAGTCTATGATTCGTAGTCAGTCACTATGGGTTGACAGTGACACTTGACAGTCAGACATACCGGACTGTTTGAGCTGACTGTTAAAACTTTTTTTTTAAAGATTTTCTCGTTTTCTTAGGTGTATGAAACAACACATGTGACGTCACGAAGCTGCGTCTTGACGTTTGTAACTTACGCTCTTTCTGCTCGAAGTAGTAATAAGAAGGGATTTTCTCATTAAAATAGCAGTTTTTGGAAAAATAAAAAATACGTGAATCTTTTAGTATTAAGTTCTTTCAAACCAAACAATAAAAAGTAGTACTCAAAAATATGAAATATTGTCAATTGCCCACAGAAGCTACCGCGCCATCCGCGCTCTCCGCGCGCGTCACTCTCGCCCGCGCGACCTCGGCCAGCTGATGGAGGAGCTGGAGGCGCTGCAGGAGCAGTTCGCGCCGCACCGCGCGCAGTACACGCGCCTGCTCATGGCCGCCAACAGCGCCGAGGTAACGCTGCCCGCAGGAGCCGCCGGCACTAGCCTCCTCGCCCACTGCTGGAGGAGCTGAATCACATAATACAATCAAAATGTTAAAGCAAGCAGAATGGTATATAACAACCAGTCACTGGCGCTGAACTTCTGTCTGAATTTACCAAGCCCTTGTACCGCCAAATAAGTACGTCACGTTAACTCATGCCAATGGTATTTCCCCACAGCCGCCGATCTACACCGAGGAGGAACGGCAGAACGCGCAGCGAACCGTGGACATAGTGTCGGACATTATGCACAGCTTCGCGCATGCGTACCACGCGGTCAGCGACATCAACTTCCAGGTCGGCCAGCGCAACCCGCGCCTCACCTCCGAGGCCTCCGTCATGCGCCACCCGCTGCCCATGCAGGTAACAGCCCTGTGCCGGCTTAGTACATTACTGTTCGACATACGACTTGTACTTGTATTTTACATAACAACAAAGTACAAAAAGATAAATTATATTTTGTCACTTCATTTTTCAGATATAAATTTATATTAACCATGTAGTTTCCCTATTGACTGGTAGCATCGCACATATTTTAACCTTTCGTATGCGGTAGCGTGCCCCCGCTTCGAACGCCTACGTGCGGGAAATATTAAGCGCGGCGAGCGCGCTCGTCGCGAGTCAGATTTTCTCAATTATTAGCACATAATTGAAAGAAGCACATAAAAGTCTTGATAGTTTCTTATAGTCAGATAACCAGTGAATAACAATCATTATATTTTTTTGATAATAAACGTTTTACTAATTATTTACAGGTACTTCAAAATCAGGTTGATGAAATTTCGGACATATTATCTTATTCGACCATTTTTTATAAAGTTTTGAAAATATTTTTGTTTCATTTTTATATTTCCTAAACAGATAAAGGATACAGCTAACGGAAAATACTAAAACAGCTTGGATATTATGCTGTTTTACATAATAATAGCATTTTGAAAATTGAAATCGAGATACTGAAAACGACAACTTTACTCTCGGGTCGCGCAGGTTTTCAAGTCGAGTTTTCACGAAATTACTGGATATCAGAGACCAAAATGTACTTTTTTTATATAAGTGAATACTCCTTTTCACGTAAAAACCATAAAAAATACAGAAACGATGAAAAAACTCAGATTTTTGAAGAAAAACTCGAGGAATAGGTGATTTGACTACCCATTTTGATACGTCGATTCTAGCAACATGCAATGGTCCATAGAGTATAAAATGACTTGACTTGCTCACATGAGTAAACTAGCTTTCTGATTGGATAAATGATTACTTCACTCTCCATAGATAATATTTGTAAAAATCCATTTAGAAATCGGTCAATTCGAAAATGAAGCGTCACAGTATTGTTTATATGTGTGCGTGTATTGAGTTGTGCGTAAGCTGCGTAGGAGCAGGTCTGCACCGAAGCTAAATGGTATAGTTTGCTAGAGAGCAGATCTGCTCAAAGTTGAAATGGTATAGCTTGCTAGAGAGCAGATTTGCTCCAAGGTCAAATATTTCAAACTGTATACTTTGCTGGGGAGCAGATCTGCTCGCATATACAGCGGGTTTGTATATGGGAGCAGATCTGCTCCTTAGCAGTTTACAGACGGCGCAGTGCACCGGCGACTTTGTGTACGTACACAACGTGTCGCCATTTTGTTTTTACGCTAGTGTGAGTGTATTTTGGATAGGTTTTCAAAACGAAAGAATTTGCAAAATATCTATAACATATTTTACAAAACGAACTTTTATATTCAAATCTTCATAAAATTTCCCATAGGATTACTATTTCGCACCAATTGCAAATATTCTGCAATGGTCTCAAATACTTGAAAAACTTTACCTCACTTACAGTTACTTCTCACAGTCAAGACATTTATGCACAAAAAAAAAGAATTCTGTTTCTTTCTTTTGTAAGTAAGTATTAGTAATTCAGTATAAAACAATAACTTACCTTTTCCGTAAAGATTTCCCTCGTAAAACCATTGAACACACACTTTTCACACACTTTTCGCGAGACACACACTGGCGATGTCCTGCGCGACGAAACGTTGGGTTTTGAAAGCAAATATTCTTTTTTTTTTCATAAGAGTGATTGGATGTTCGATTCTCTATGGTTCATTCATTCATTAGGTGTACAAATAAAACAACTTTAGACTCTGTTACCGTGTATGTAGTTCTAAATTCCGATAATTCTCGAACAAGTCCCATTGGTGCAGATCTGCTCTATAGCAGTTAGCGTTCATGGAGCAGATCTGCTACTAAGCATACGAAAGGTTAAGAGTAACTGTTTTGATTAAAACTGTCAAACCTACTTCCGGTCATTTCCGGTTGCCGCCCCGTTGGCAGTTGGCGTTCCATTAGATAGATAGATAGATAGATTTCTTTATTTCATGATAAAAATTACACTATAAATTTGCTACATTTCAAAATTATGTTTATCTTCTCATCATGATCGTCAAAAATTACATAATAAATTCTAAATAAAAATAATTGTGTCTCCCAAATGAGGATAGTCATTTACAAAGAATGAAAATACACATGCCAAGCTAAATAAAATTAATAAATTAAGTTACAATATCATGAAATTATCACGAAGCAAGAAAATACTATATAACAGAGAAATATAGGTATAATTATATCATCGGTCATTAAAAATTCAAATCCATGTACTCATTTACAGAGTACATGGGGTTTGCTCATTCTTTAGTCCACACGTCGGTCTAGTTGCCGAAAGATTCGGCACAAGACCACATTGCACTTTTAATAACGATCTCATTTCGTCCTATGGTGTTAGCTGTGAGATTATCTTTTTTCACGTGGTGCACAGGTGCATTAAAAATATGTATTTTATTTTAACAATCGTTGTGCAATCCCGCAAATTGAGGGACATACCCACATATCCTAGAGTCGAGAACTAACACAAAGGAGTAAATTATCCTGGGGGTTGGTCGTGAACCAACACGAAAGAATAAATCATCCTGGGGGTTGGTCGTGAACCAACACGAAGGAATAAATCATCCTGGGGGTTGGTCGTGAACCAACACGAAGGAAAATCTGTTCGCATTTCGAACACCGATGGCGCCCGACGGTTAGTCGTGAACCAACACAAAGGTCTTAAATAGTCTTAATCGGAAAACGCATAACACAACAAAAACAAAGGGCCTATACTTATTCAAAGTATCGTTTTTTTTTCCATAGCACCCGTAACAATTTAACTTTTATTTTTATTTGGTTTTTTATGGCCCAATTTATGACGAAATGTAATTGAAATTAAATAAGAAATTTTGCATACACCTAGCCCATAGTACGGTAAAAAATGAGACGTTCTCACTTTTAATAAGTTAATGCAATAGAGCTTACTACCCACATAAATAACAAATTAATACAGTGGGTACGCTAGCTTGTCTCTAAAGTGGGAAGTGAAATAATTGTATACCTACCTCACGTCACAATAATATAATGATTTTAAACTGTAAGCCATTTAAACATAATGTTATAAATGATAACTCTCTTGCGCTAGTAGTGCCTTGAGCCTGACAGTGCATATATTTTAATTACTACTTTTTTTTATGGTTGATGCGTTCATCCACACAAATATGGCTATGTACGTCAATGCTGTTACGTGTGACTGACAGCGTCACTTTTCCTCTGTATAAAAAAAAATTATTGCATAAAATGTCGACCAAATAGAAATTCAGTAAATTATAATATCGCCTTTTAATGGGCGATTTTCTGTTTTATATCTAATTCGAATACTTTTTATAAGTGATATTGAATAATTGTAATATTACCATTATAATTTTTTGATATCGTATAATAAATTAACAACAGTTAAGTATGTGTACTTAATGTTTATTATCAGAATAAAGTGTAATTCAAGCGAATTAGAGAATTATAAATGAGTTTCCTCATTCAATTTGATTTATGTAATAAAACCACTGCTTATTACAATTTCCGAGCACTAAAATACTTACGAAAGATGCTCTTCATTGTAAACATTACAGCTCTGGTCGAAGCTGAAAAGTATCAAGCCCAATGTGTATGTATTTTCACTTTTTGAGGATCGATCTACCTACCTCAAGCCGCGAGGGATGTCTTATGATAAAAGCGGCTTCGGTACATTTTAGAGAGTTATATTTATTTAAACATTTGAATATTAAGGATATTTGTTTGCATCCCTCACAGTTGTTTGGTGATTATTTTTTGGTTGTAGATCGAGGTTAAGTATATAAACACAGATAATTTACATTGTTGTATTCAACAACAAAAGATTACCCTTCGGTTATTTTTTAAGATTACCCTCAAATAAACCATTGAGTAGAGGGTAGAAACCGTAAAAACTGTCGTCAGCTGCCATAAATACGACGTTGGCAATACGATGTCACCTACTGTGCAATACAATTTCATCATGTTTAAAAAGCAGGTCCCTACCTGCATATTGTGAATATACCGGGCTGATTTAAAAATAATACGTCTAGTAAGTTATTAATTCATTGCTTTTTAAATCTACAACATAACGCCTCAGAGCGAATATTTTAATTTAAATATAGATGGCTTAAGTCACAGAGAACCTCCTATAGAGTAGCAATCTTGTATATTTTGTTCGCGATACGAGTCACCAGTGCCAGGGGTGCGAGGAGCGGGCGGGGAATGTGTTAAGCGCGCTGTGATTGGCCGTTTCAAGGACGGCGGGCAGTCGCGCCAGATGAAAGGACTGTCCCTCTACTGACGCGTAAGTGGCCAATGTAAGTTGACCTATGCCGGCTCTGAATAAATTATAAATATGACTTTTATGTGGAATGTAATGACGTCTGTTTTTAAATTTGAGCTTCTTGTTACCTTTCCACACTACAGGTGGACATCTTTAAGACATCAAAATACCCTTTTTCAATTTTTTTACTGCGAAAAACACGCGCTGCTTTCGGGTCTGTTACTTGGTCGCTACTGATCGGGCACGGCGAGCGCCCGCGCTTATATCAGTGGAAATACTAGGAAGGCTGGCGACCGCGAGTCGTCTTGTAATGGATGTCTATAGGGGTTGGTCTGTGGCTTAAGTTCTAAGATTTGATGCATATTGTATAATAAATGAAACTCTGTTTCCTGCTCTTGGGGCAGTTTTGGGTTTACTTACTGAGCCGCTCTAGAATTAAGCAACGACAATGATAAGGACAAAATAGTCAATCATATTAGTGCCTGGCACTCAACAATATTAAAATAAAATAAAAAGGTTTATCATCTTTATATTTCTTGAAATGCTAAAAATTATCACGTGGTAACTTCTCCATGTATAAATGTGCTTGCAGGAGGACTCACAATATTAGACACCTTTGAAGAAAATAATAATAATTGAAGATTAAAATCTCAAATTGCGCTAGGTCGCGTGAGTCTTTCTCGGCTGTGTTACTATTCGATCAGCAGGAGCTGATATAAACCGACATGGGTGTGCAATTGTGCATACACCGAATAATTTTCTCATCTTCTTCGTCCCCAAATAGTCGTATACAGATAGTCGGACCGACGTCACGCGGCCGATATGTCATAAGCGTCAAGACACGATATCACAGCCACAACGTAACCTACCTTGTCTGGAGGTAACGCTGTATTATGTACGTCTTATTTTCGTTACTATGTATACTTAAGGGAGTCTATTATCTTGATATCGCTCTCGAGCCTGGCCTGGACTTTCGTTTAGCGGACAGGGTACATTGTAACAAAAAAAAAAAGATACATTTTACGTCTATACTTTTCTTAAACTTCTACAAATTATTGAATTTAATGTAAAGTTGACAAACTGAATATCTCGAGTCAGTCATGTTCTATGCGTGTTCAACGAACAAAAGACATGAACAGGTATACGTATTATGTTTCGTTTTACTATCCTTATATGTTCAAAAAATAGAACCTAGTAATGGCTGTAGCCTTTATGACCCTATCTATGTACATAACTAAACTTTCCTTGCGCCTTTTAAGATTTTTTAATTACTCTGTTAGTATACTCGTTTACACGTGTTTACTACCTCTAATATTTTGTCCTGCACTAGGTGCAATTCTGCGTAGCTCGCAGGTGGATACAAAAGATATATAAGATAATGATAAAAACTTACATAGTAAGTTTGAGTTGCGTAAAAAATCAAGCGTTTCCTTGCAGCAGTAAATAAATCAAAAATATATTATCATAGTCTTTCGTATAATACCTAGGGTCATCAGATCATATTATATTTAATACTGGATTGGTTAAAATTAAATAATTGCAGCCAATTGAATTTAAATCATGTATATATTATAACCTGCAACACACAAATATTGTATATTTTAAAGAGTATTTAGAATATCTTCAGTAAATACCATACATTATAAACGTAAGAAATCCTATGCACTATGGGGGATGATCAATTTAGAATTTTAATTAATAGACATATACATATAGAACTTCAACAAAAGAATCCATACCAAGGATACTCTGTATGATTCAGCGGCCTAAGTATTCTGCAAAAGTTGCAGGCCTAATAAAAACGAATATGTCAGTTTAACAGTATGCTTAAATAATACTTGTCCTTTAAATTAAAATTATATTACGCACGAGTCCTATAGACTCGTAGTGTTAGTGTCTTGTTTTACTCCGGATTAAAATAAATAAGCATGTGTTTTGAGGGCTGCTCTCTATTGTTTTTTAACTTATAATATCTGGGCGACCGAGCTTCGCTCGGTTCTGTTTCGTATCCTTGACATGTGTCGCCATCTAGTTCAAAAATGAATAGTACCTACATCGAGCGAAAGAATTCTCAGCCTTAACAACACAACTACTCCACACGAGATGGCGCGCATTTCGCCACAAAAACTCAAATAGTGTATTTTTCTATTCGTTTCAGCCTTGACCTGTGTCGCCATCTAGTGTTTGCAATAAATAGTACTTACACCAACCGAAAGAATTCTGTCTTAACAGTACAACTACTGCACACGAGATGGCGCGCGAAGAAAAACGCATGAAAACTCGAAAATTCGCGTTTTCCGGGATTTAAGGATAAGTTAGACCGATTTTTCACCCCCAAAAACCCCCACATAACAAATTTCAGCGAAATCGTTAGAGCGGTTTGCGAGATCGTCAGTGTAAATAAATATATAAATAAATAAATAAATAAATATACAAGAATTGCTCGTTTAAAAGTATAAGATTATACTGTAGATCTAGTATCAGTACAATGTATAAGTAACATAAGTATTTAATACAGCGCCAGTTCTCAGAATTAAAAATAAATAAGTAACGTGACGCCCCAGGGTTCACGCATTAGTTAGAAGACTTAGAAGAAATCTTCTAAACTAGACCAGGTACACCGAAAAAGACAGCCCAAACTTTGTATTTTTGGATCCAAAACTTATATCTCTAAACATCTACATGGTTAATATAAATTTATATCTGAAAAATGAAATGACGAAATATAATTTATGATCAAACGAACTTCTTGAAGTGAAGTTCGATCGAAATTATATGAGTCACTTCATTTGAAGATATAAGATCCCTCCCACCCTTAAACCCAAGTATAAGTTTTGGTTTATATCTACTCTAAAATAATGAGCAATGGCTAGGGTTGTAAATAGAAAAAAACCAAATGTTTTTTTTCAGAATTATGAAAAAAACCGAGTACCTACCCTGGTTTTTTTTCTAAATATGGTTTTTTTTCAGATGAACAAATAATACGACAATAACGGTTTTTCGTGGGTTGTAACGTGTTTAAATAACAATAACGTACATTTTAATTCAATTAACATTCAGTATACAAACGTTTATTGGGGAATCCCCGATGCTGCGTGTAGCGTGGAGAGGCGGTGGTGTTGCCAACAGTAAATAGTGATAACTACCAACTACAGATTTCGTAAATGTTACTTTTATAAGACCAGAAATTAAAGTTATTTGATTAAATTCGTTTAATAGTTAACATTAAGTCTAAAAAACCGTATAAAAGTATTAACTACTTTGCAAATATTGAGATTTCGTACTTTAGAAAAAAAACATACTCCAGAAAAAAAACTGTTTTTTTTCACGTTTTTTTTTTCATGTTTTTTTTCAAGCCAGAAAAAAAACCGTTTTTTTGCAACCCTAGCAACGGCAACCGGAAATGACCGGAAGTTGGTTTGACAGTTTTAATCAAAACAGTTACTCTTAAAATATGTGCGATGCTACCAGTACAATAGGGAAACTACATGGTTAATATAAATTTATATTATTTATTTGGCCGAAAGGTGTGGTTTTTCGGCGGTTCCGGGGCAACCTGCCAAATCCCACACCGGGGCAAACGACGCAACGGAGCCACGCTGTGACGTCATCGCCCAAATCAATTGTTTAATTTTATTTTTAATTTTGTTTTCTTCATTTTCTGTGTTTTTTGTTATCTAAGTTTCGTGACGCATTGGTTTTACTGTAAGGTCATGTAAACGTGTTTTTACTAATAAATAAATAAATAAATAAATATCTTCAAATGAAGTGACTCATATAATTTCGATCGAACTTCACTACAAGAAGTTCGTTTGATCATAAACTACTGGTGCTCAAGTAACTTTTTTGATCCACAGCAGGCACACATTAACGTGGTTCAGTCTAACCGCCGCCAGCCGGGACAGAACGGCACCGTGCCGACGGCAGGCGCCACCGCCGCCGCCGGGCAGACGGCGCCCGCCACCACCGCCACCGCCACCAGCGCCACCGCCGCCGCCGCCGCCGCCGCCACCGTTACCAGCGCCGCCGCGTCCGCCGCCACCGCCACCAGCGCCAGCGCCGCACACCCCGCGCCCGCCGCCGGGCTCATCGGCAACGGCCAACCCTCCGCCGAGACCAACGCCGCCGGCAGGAACTCCACGCAGCCCACAGTCAACATAAACATACAGCCCGATCCCATCACGTACCAAGTGGAGATCGAAACCAGGGTTCCGATAGCGTTCGCCCTTGAGAATGGTCTGCTGAACGGGCTGACTGGCGCGCACGCCCAGGTGCCCGCCGCCGCCGCCGCCGCCGCCGCCGGCGTCCAGCCGGCGCAGCCCAACCCGCCGCCGCAGCCGCAGCAGCCGCAGGATGGCCAGCCCACCCAGCCCAGCCAGCCCAATCAGCAACAACAACCAAGGCGTCAAGTTCTCTTCGGTGAGTGCAAGCGTTGTCTAACACCTGTTGATCTACCTCCTTTCTCAACAAAATAAACTTTCTAACACATATTATGCTCATTACTGAGCTCCAGACAACTGAATTGTCAAAGATTGTATATCTAATGGAAAAATTTCAATATTCGTAAACATAATCTAATTTTTACGAGAAACAGGGGGGCACAGGTACATTAACATACGTTGTCTATTTGGGTGTAATAGTATTAATTTCTTTGTCGTAGATTTTGAGAATTTGTTCCGTGGCCTAGGCCAGAACGGCGGTCTGGGCGGCGTGGAGGTGGTAATGAGCATGGAGGAGATCCCCAACGGGCAGCTCCTGGGGGCAGCGGCCGCGGGGGGCGCCGCCGGTGCGGGGGGCGCGGGGGGCGCGCGCCCCGAACCCACACTGCACGGCATCGGCGTGCAGCAGGCCGACGGCGGAGGTAATACTCCCCACATCTTCGGAGCAGACAGTTAGTTGTTTATTTTTGTTATGTTGCATATAATGTCTATAACCAACATCCTGAATACCATCATCATGGGCCGACATCGCTAATTGACACGGTATGACAAGGATAATTGAGATAAACATTTCCTAATTCTAATTTCTCTAACTTCTCCTCTTGGCTCTTCCTCGACTCATGTTTTTAAGGTGGATTCATCTTCATATTGGTTCTTTTTTTATTGTGATAATGCAATTTTAAGTAATAAGTATTACTTTGCGGTAGTTTGTTTGTCAAACCTGCACATATTTCTAATGTGACCTTTAACAAAATAACACAAATCGGGTATTTAAAGTAATTTTCTAACTTGATATGTCTGTTTAAAATTACTTAATAAACTTATCTATGCCTGCTGTAACTAAATTATACTAACAGGAAAAATTACACTACTGGAGCTTAAAATATTACCTAATATTTACTTAGTTTACAAAAGAATATAATTAACAATAGCATTTAATAATTTAAAGACGCAATGCCTATTTTATTACTTAATATGTGATAATGATTTTTAACATTTACAATGTGTTCGGCTCTACTTCAAGCCTGATAGTCCTAAGCAATTAAGCACAATATAGCATGATATTAGACTGCGGTGTGAACCGCTATTGTTGAATTCTGAACGCTCGATATCGTTACTCGTTAATCTCGTTACACTGTGCAGTAATCGAAAATGTAAAAATTGTATTTTGTGAACAATTGGGAATCTCATGTTATTGGCCATTCGTTTACAACTAGGTATATTATTAGAAAGTGAATTTCTAATATTAGAGATATTCTTGAAAGAATTACACAAAATCGAGCGGAAGAAAACAATAGTGTTTGAAGACCTATATTAACAAATGTTGGAGAAAACAAAATGCGCTTTTTGAATTTAAATTAAGTTTTATTAACTTTTTAAACAGTTAAAGTTACATTAAGTGGTCGCGTACAATGTCGTCGGGTTGGATCGCGGGAGAAGAGAGAGAGTTGCCAGATGCAAACATAAGGCAACTACAAATTATGTTGCTACAACTAAAAATACTTAAGCTAAGCTTACACTGTATATGTTTTGTATTAAACAAATGTAGTAAAATAAATGAGTGTGAAGTTTAGATGGATGTTGTCTTGTCCAGTATACCTAGGCGGGATGCCTTGGGGCGGCGCCCCGAGCGCGGACCTGCTGCAGAACATCGTGTCGTCGGTGATCCGGCAGGGGCTGCTGCCGGGCGGCGAGGCCGTGGCGCTGCAGGTGGCGCACGCCGTGCCCGCCGCGCCCGCCGCGCCCGCCGCGCCGCCCGACCAGGCGCCGCCGCAGAACGGACACACGCCGGGCAGACACGGTAAATACCACCTTTCACATACCTCTTCACAAAAAAAAATGCGGCACGTTATAGTATTTTATGCAACTGGTGGTTAAAAGAGGTCGAAAAGGGCGAGTGGCGTGGGTAACAATTTGAGGCGGAGCCGAAAATTGTTAATAAAGACGCCACGAGCATTTTTTGACTCAGTTAAACACCGTTGCATACAATACTTTTTCTACGACCAAACACTTTGAAAGAAAATTATAAATTCAATAAATACCTACTTTCAGTCATCTTAGTTATCTAGTGGACGACCTACCATTTCGAATATGCAGTTTGAGTGCAAACATGAAAATAAAGCTGTCTATGGTACATGGTTCTTTGAAGCCTGGCCACTAAGACGAATCGAGTCGAGTTGAATCGAGTTCTCATACATTTGAATGCGATTCGACGCGTCGCCAATGATCGCAGCAGAAAACGAACGAGTCTCGACTCTGCGAATGCCAGGCTTTATCTGACATTCTAAGGTTGGCAACAATGTACCCATTTCATACAATATTTTAATTTTCTACGATGAAGTGATTGGTTTGTTAAGTTGGTAGCAATGTATTTACTGAACAGTAACAGCTATATCGTGCTACTGCTACTAAATGTTTTCAGGGTATAGACTAGATAGACTTGTCCTGACATCTTTTATGTAGGGTTTTAAAGTACTATGCACGACCTTGTAAGTCACGAATAACAGTACGGGAGTAGAAAAAGGTTTATAGGCTACTTGCATCCTAGTCAAAGCAGCTTCTTTTTAGGAACTGTCAAAACGAATAGGCTAGTTTCCTATACTTAAAATAAAATATTTTATGCCGTGCACGAAATAAAGCACCACATAATTAGAAGAAAAACATGGACAGTAGTTATGTTTAAACATAATTTCTATTTAATAAGTCAAAGAGAAAGATATAAAGTAGATGAATTGATCGTGACGTCACTCCTCAGTATTTCATAGTATTTCCATATTAGCAAATCGTTTTGACAGTTTTAAAAAGAAGCTGATTTGACTAGTAGGAAACTAGCCTATTTCAATGGCTTGCTATGGAAATATATGAAATCGAATTGAGTGACATAACGGTCAAAGCAGTTACTTTTATATTTTTACCTGACTTATTAAATAGACATTGAATCAAAAATAACTTCTATCCATGTGTTTCTTATATTTATCTGATGCTTTATTTCGTGCATGGTATAAAATATTTTATTTTAAGTACAGTCAAGTTCCCTATTGTTAAGGTTGATCGTTCCATAGAAGTTTGAATTTCGCGGCTTTTTGTTGTCAATATTTGCTTGCTTTATTAACCGGCTTAGCCGAAGTGACTATTGTTGGCGCTAGGTGGCGACCGATACGCAGTCTGGCTCTGTCCCGCCCCCGCCACTCCAGGCCCCGTAACCGAATGGCATTTTTGCGACGCGAAACGAAAACGAAATGCCGCGAAAGGTAGTCTGGTTCTGTCGCGTCAATACGCAAGAGCGATAGAAATAGATATCTACGAGCGTTTCGTTTCGTGAGCGTTTGTGCATTCGGCTACGCACGCAGAAGAGCGATAAGGAGACCTACGCTATACTACTACGATAACCCAGGGTTTCTTCAACTTTTGGAGTCATGGACCACGGAACTCTGATGAACATGCTTCGGAACTTGAACTATACCACGGTGATCTATATCATGGTATAATAAGGAGTACTATCGTACAGTATAGCCACTCCCGCTCCCCGCTGAAAGTGCCGCCCACCCCCTCTCGGTTACCTCACAGTTACCGCCTGTCAAAAACGCGAACAGTCTACCTGTCATATTTTAGATTGTGATACACGAGTTTAGATTGTGTGCTAGGAACGCGCCTCTTTCATATATTTGATCGCCAGTGTCCGAGGTGTGTCTATGTTGACGGTTTAGAATTTATTTGTTACTGAAATCTGCATTAATTCTTCATAAGTTTGCTAAATTCTTGTGCAAAGTTCAACAAGTACCTAGTTGTTGTTCCCAATAAATAATGAAGTAGGTATTTGATGTAAGCAGTAGCCTAACAGTTGAATGTTGCCGGCAGCCAACCTGCACCTGCGGCGCGCCACGACCACGACCCGCGCGCACGCCGTCACGCTCAACAACTTCATCTACGACCGCTTCCTGCTGTGCGTCAGCCCGCACGCCCGCCGCCGCCTGCTTCGACGCAGGTATAGCAGGGGGAAATTAGCTAAAATTACGGCATAATTAATGGAAGGTTTTTTTAAATTGAAATATGTACGTTATAGACCGAAGTTATTTTTCATCAACTCTCCCCACTCCTCCCTCCTCTGCGTCACCCCTCTACCCTCCCTTAAAGTGCCGAAAATGCGGTTTTTCTCGATTTCTGACAAAACTGTTGAAGATACAGAAAAAGCGCGTAGGAACGAAGTAATCCTTAATAAATTTACTACAAATCATTCATTAACACTTTGGTTCTAGCACTTATAGTTTACGCGTGATCCGTCACGAAAGTTGGTCCTTTGCTGCAATCTTCTTTAGTGAATGTTAAGTTTTCGCCCAAAATGCATACGAAATCGTCGAAATTTGTTTGATATAACTAAAATATTGTAACTCATGACTAAAATAAAATTAGGGGGAAAAATCACTACCATGGGTGGAATTTCCAATATGTCTTGGAATTCCAGTAACTATTTAAGACGTAATATTTTCACGGTAGTAGTCGCTAGGAGTACCATTGATCTATATAGTGTATCTATGACTGGGGATGAGCTTTTGGTAGCTGTTGGTAGAGCCCTGGAGTATCAATCCAGTGGCCGTGAGTTCAAGTCCCACCCATGGTAGCGATTTTTCCCCCTGAAATTCATTTTCAGTTTATAATATTTTAGTAATATCAAACAGATTTCGTAAGCAATTTGGGAGAAAACTTAACATTCACTAAAGAAAATTGCAGTAAAGGACCAACTTTCGTGATGGATCACGCGAAACCTATAAGTGCTAGAACCAAAGTGTCAATGAACGATTTGTAGTAAATTTATCAAGGATTACTTTTTTCCTACACGCTTTTTCTGTATCTACAACGGTTTTGTCAGAAATCGCGAAAAACCGCATTTTCGGCTATTTAAGGGGGGGAAGAGGGGTGACGCAGAGGGGGGAGGGATGGGGAGGGTTGATGAAAAATAACTTCGGCCTGTAATGTACATATCCCAATCAAAAAAAATCTTCCATTAATTATGCCAACATTTTCATACATAACTTTCCAGAAGCAACGGACTAGTATCCACATCTACATTTTTAATTAATTCATTTAAGGCAGAGTGATAATGTTCTTTCCACACCACCCATTCGGAAAGGGTACTTTGCTTCCCTGTTAGGAGGGAGCTAAGTACTTTTCGGTTCAAGGACTTTATGTAGCCAGTTTAAAACGAAACGAGTTTGCACAATATCATCTATAAAACAATTGGGTAGGTAAAGTTTTTTGAAGATAGGCAAATAATATATTTTCCTGATAGAATTGTAAGAAATTAGAAAATAAAACACCAATGACAGCTAAGTGACACTGATGTTGGAACTTACGTAAGGTTATAAGTTTATTAACTATGAAGTTCGTATGTGTACCACTATAAACTCTACTGGTTGAATAGAATCGTCTTCTAGACAATGTCACACAATGTAAACATGTCAGTTTGGTTCAGTTCGTTTGCCTGTGCGGTCGGCCGGCCGCACAAATATACATTGGAAAACTATCTAGTATTTTATTTACTGTGTCCACGGATATTTCCAACTTGGTAGCAGATCATGCAGTAAATTTTCTACGGTAGTTGACATCGCTTTTTTTTCTAATTTCCAAAATAATTTTCACCACGCGCAAAGGCATTGTTACCTCATCTGCTATTAAATTTCACAAACTTCATTTCGGTCACTTGCCTCATAAATATGAAATAAATGTCATATACAAAGTCAAATTGTGTGTTGTGAACTTGAGAACCACTAGCGAGTCCTCTTGCACGTGTCACAACGACAACGGACGGCGAACTGGCGGCGTTGTACGCTCATGCAACATAACAACTGCGACATGATCGCCGGCGGTTTGTCCGGTCTCTAGTATTATGTGCTCTGAGGTTGTGTTGTAGTGTTTGTCATTAAAGTTTGTGGTGTAAACCGTCTACGTTGTTGCGCAGGGAGCAGCAGCAGCACCAGGCGGCCGCGCACGCGCGCGCGCGCGCCGACCGCGCCGCCGCGCAGAACATCGAGGTGCTGCGCGAGCGGAACCCCAACTTCACACAGGTTACTCATCTCACACATTTCCTACTTTACAATATTACTAGGCCGTACTATATTATGAAGGCAGGATGCCCGTGAAACGAGGCGCGGCGAACGGTCCCACGAACGGCCACTGAGTTTGTCCAAAAGTCTATATTTCTATACAGTTTTTTCGTCTCGCGATTTACTCTTAACGTTCACATCTTATAAAATGTGCTAGAACGCAAAAGAAAAAGTTTTTATGTGTTATATTTCTAAAGGCATTATAACTAAGTAACATTTGAAACAGATATTTAAATAAAAAAAGCTAGTTATTTTACTTCCTAATAAGTACCTAATTTTTTTAATTCGCAGAATCACATTCAAACTATGATGGATTTGCTGAGCAGCGAGCCGGGGCGAGCTTCGTTCACAAACGCTTTCTTTGTGGCCGTTGTAAGTAAAAAAAAATACACTACCACATTACTTTAACACTTCTTCACATCCTTGAAAAATCAATATGACGCGCTTAAAAATCTTATTATTCATTAACAACAACCTATTCTGAAAAAAATTGTACATCCCTGTGATGTACACCTATAACTTACATGTTTGGTTTACCTGTTAGTGTAAGTTGTTTAATAAATAAATGAAAATAAAAATTTGTTAAATTCTGACGTTTATGTAAAAAAAATAATCATTAAAGCTTTGTATGTACTTAGGCCCGCCACCTGTTCCTGACGGAGCCGATGCAGATTGTGTCGGGCGAGTCGGCGCTGGTGCCCAACGAGTTCCAGGCGCTGCGGCAGATGCTGCGCGTGTACCTGCAGGAGCTGCTCGCGCGCTCGGGCGGCGCGCACAGCGAGCACACCTTCGAGACCGTGGCCGGCTTCCTGGTCGACGAGCAGCAGGACTTCCTGTCGCGCGTGGTCAGTACAGCCCCGCGTGTGTCCGCCCTCCACACTACTCCCACAGGCTGCGCGGGTTCTGCAGAAGCCCAGGAGACCATAACTACCTTCCTTCTTCCCTTATAACCACAGACCAACCCCTATAGACATCCATTACAAGACGACTCGCGGTCGCCAGCCTTCCTAGTATTTGCACTGATATAAGCGCGGGCGCTCGCCGTGCCCGATCAGTATCGACCAAGTAACAGACCCGAAAGCAGCGCGTGTTTTTCGCGCTAAAAAATTGGAAAAGGGTATTTTGATGCCTTAAAGATGTCCACCTGTAGTGTGAAATGGTGTGGAAAGGTAACAAGAAGCTCAAATTTAAAAACAGACGGCATTACATTCCACAAATAAGTCATATTTATAATTTATTCAGAGCCGGCATAGGTCAACTTACATTGGCCATTTACGCGTCAGTAGAGGGACAGTCATACTTCTGTCCCTTTTCATCTGGCGCGACTGCCCACCGTCCTTGAAACGGCCAATCACAGCGCGCTTAACACATTCCCCGCCCGCTCCTCGCACCCCAAACACTGGTGACTCATATCGCGAACAAAATATACAAGATTGCTACTCTATAGGAGGTTCTCTGTGCTTATAACATAAGGCTGGTCACGCTGACCATCGGCGCCTAGCAATGGACGTAGCTGATCAGGACGATCGTCCTGAAAGCTGAACAGCTCTCAGCGTTATTCCAAAACGCTCCCTCAACAGCATACAATACATATGTTATTAGCCATTTAGCGCCGATGATCAGCGTGTCACTGAAACTTACCTGACTACCTTGTCTAGTATGCTAAAACATTTATTTTATTGTATGTTTACAGTACACAATTAAATAATAGGCTACTTCCTTTTTATTCAAATCACCTTCTTTTAAAGAACTGTCAAAACTTTCTAATATGGAATTAACAAGAAATCGTATTGAGTGACGTCACGGTCAACTAATATACTTTATGTTTCTAACCGACTTATTAAATAAAAGTTGGGATTAAAATACGTCAATGTTTTTCTTGCGTGCTTCTTCTATTTCATGCGTGTTACAAAATATTTTAATTCAAGTATAGGCAAGTTCCATATACACGACTACAGATGTAGTGCGTATTTTTCCGGAAACGTTCGTATTTGTCATGCTAGAGCCAATGTCAGTACATCTTGTACTGAGACTGACTGAAATAGCATGACACGTTGGTACGTGTAACAATATGAAGGCAAATATTTTCGCACTAAATCTGTAACAACATGAAACGTTTCCTAGGACGATATAGTTCCGCTGCGGTCGGAGTTCAACCTGGGCGCGTCGATGCGCGCGCTGATCGCGTCGCGACTGCCCGCCATCGTGGCGTCGGTGATGTCCGACTCGGCCACGGAGGCGTTCGTGGCGCGCTTCTACGCCATGTTCTCGCACCTCTTCACCGACATGTGCACGCTCATGGCCTACTGCTGCCGCGACGGCGTCGACGGACTGCGCACGCTCTTTAGAGCTTTTTTGGTACCTACTTTTATTCTGTTATATATACATCCATAGTAAAGGCATTGAACCCGAAATTGTGTTTGCGCGCTTCTACGCCATGTTTCGAATGTCTTCACCGACATGTGCACACTCATGGCGTGCTTTTTTTGTCCTTGTGCTTAAAATACAACAATGGTACCTTTTGAGTACGGCACAATTGGTCGTGGCATAAGTACAGATCAATTCCCAAGAGCTGGGTCAAATAGAATAGATGATTTGATTAAAAACCTACTTGTGTATCACATTGACTAATAAAATTATAACTCAGGTGTCACACATTTGTCGTTCGTTCCATTCCTAGCTTTCGAGAATTTACCTCTATTTCACCTAAATATCGTGAATATGGTATGGTGATCAACTTACAGTTATCTACGTTTAGACAAGTAATTTAGACTTAACATCATTTCTGAGTACTTACTGACCTACATATGCGAGCAGGAACCAACCCTCATTATATCTTCATTGAAATATTTATAAGGTACAGCGGGGCAAATCTCGACTGGGGGACAAATGTAACTGGTCCATTTTTTTCCATGTTACAACGTTTGCATTATTAAATAGTGTCCACCGGTTATATATAGTAGGTGTGTTCAGTGGATACATGTAGAACTCAACATCATAGTGTAATAATGTTCAAACAATAAAGTTCGATTTTCAATTTTTTTATCGGAAGGTTGTTTCCCGTTTGCAGAACTATGTCTCTGTGTGTATATATTACTACTTAAGCATTATTTCTTTTATTACATAGGAAGAGAAAGTGCGTGAGTGGGGCAGCGAAGACGTCCAGCAAGTGCTGATCACACTGGGCATGGAGAACCTCGGCGTCGTGATCAACAGCCTGAACGCCATCACGCCCGTCGACCCCATACAGCAGTTCGTTATTCGACGTGCGCCCGCCGTGAGTACTTTCGACTATATCTACAACATTGACTATCAAAAAGTTCTCGTGGATTAACCCCTCAAACGCCTCATTCCAGATCGGTCACCGACAGTAACAACTTGAAGGAATTCAGTGACATATTTTTGACAACGGCATTCAGGGGTTTAAATATCGGCTGTCGCAGAGCCGCTTACAAACAATTCGATTTATTGGAATTTCCTACCAATGTTACAGCTGATTTCGATGTATACTACGGAGTTCTCCTGGTACTGGTTCTCTATAATAGTTATATTACTGGAACGGACCCGAGATTGTCGGTTCTCATCATGCGAAGTCAGTACTGGCAGCATGCTTTAATATAATATGGCCTCGAAATCCTAGAATAAACCCTTATTTTTAAGCATCGGAAGTAGCTAATTGCTGAGGATCCCTAACGAATCGGGGTTTCACGAGGTTGTCAGTATTACTTAACATTGTCGCTATTACACTATCATAGATCATAGAAATATGATCATAGACAACATGCCGTACTTTTTCTTCACGTTGGAAAATAAGATATATGATAGTGTACTAACCGCCTATGGAAATAGCGCCTTATTAATGACTGACTATAAGTACCCTTTTTGATTAAGAGAGGAACATTATAATGAGGTACATATTATTTTGGTAGGCGGCCGCGGCGGCTCCGCAAGAGCCGAGCCCGATGGACGTGTCCCCGCCGGGCGCAGGAGCGGGCGCGGGCGCGGGCGCGGGCGCGGCGCCGGCCTGCGCATCCGACACCAGCGTGTCGAGCACCACGGGCGAGGTGGGCCCACGCGCCGCGCGCGTCGCGCCCGGCAACGAGGCCGCGCCCGCCGCCGAGCCGCAGCCCTCGCGCTCTACCCCTAGCCAGAGTTCACGGTATTTATTACTTACTTACTTTTTATTCGTAATAATAGCGGAACCTCAAATTACCATTCATTACTGCATTTAACATTATAAAATACCCTCATTCAGTCGCGTCACCCGAGCAGTGTACAGAAAACACAAATCTGAAGGAGTCCTTGTGCCTCACGGATTAGTTAATAAATAAAATTAGATTTCGTGACGCGGTACGGTTTCATTTGTGTCTTTCGGAGTACCTAGCCGACATCACAATCACAAGTCACATCAAAACAATGCATTTTTACTTAATTTTTTTTTAAGATTTGTCGACAATGATGCTATTTTTTCACTTTTGGATGTATTCTGAGATTGATGCATACTTTTACTTGCGATGTATTCATACATACACGTTCAGGTAAAATCTTGGATGCTAAATTAGAGCCACTTACCATTATTTCCTTTAGTTCAAAAGTCACATACGTGTATCCATTTATAAGAGGATGAAATTCTATAATACCATCTATCACAAATAAAGTATCAAAATTAAAATTTATTTCTAACAACATGGTTGGCCAATTCTGATATATTCAGCCCTCATTTGAATTGAGTTTCTCACATCGTTACCAATATAAATACATATTAACCCTTCGTCTGTGTTTGATAAGGATCCTAACATAAGGCGTTGGACTTTAAAATAATATATCAAAGTTAATTGTTTTATGACAATTTTTTGACAGACACAGACGAAGGGTTAATGGAACTCATAAATATCATTATAAATAATAATAATTTTACTGAAACAGAGCGAGCCGACCAGAGCGCGAGTCTGCGGCTCAAAGGACGTCTCCCGACTCGCAGTCCAACAACCTGAACTTCGTAAGTTTCCTGTCTAAGGCCAGTCGCACATAGATCACGTTCCCGTACTTACTTCACTCACAAGAACCATTCGGCATTTATTCAAAAAAGTGCCGAAACGTAAACGTTTTCGGTTAGCATCACTTTGTATGGAACGCCAAGTGGGAACTTCTGGAAGCACATCATGGATTGTTAGTACGTGAGCGTGCTTACTGGATACGAATTGGTCGGTATCGTGGTTAGTTTGATAACAATAACTTTTTCATTTTGCGCAACACATTCGTAAAAGTCTTAAAGACCTGAATTCGTATCCGAAGTGCGGCCGGCCTAACTCAAATACCAGATTTTTACAGCCTTCGTATTAAAATGCAACGATTTGGCAACGGGAGGTATGTAAACATGTTATTCCAATTGATGTATTTTATTTATAATTATTTTTTACTATTGGAATGGCAATCAGAAATAATAATGATATTTCCCGGTTTCGTACCATTGCGACAACACTGTTAGCTGTACATTTGTAATCCTTATTACAAGCGCATCAAGTCTACCTATATGATTAGCTAAGAGTGTTGTTGTTAGTATCAACCTTTTAATTTTAAGAATACTTTACACGCAAATCACAATGTGTGGTTATAGTTTCTAGTGTACGTTGTAAAAAATACACACAATTTCAGAAAATTACACGTTGTAACCACTTCTCTGTTTTCATGACAACGAGAAATCTAGAATACAAATGTACAACATTCTTGACAAAAAATTAGTACAACACATGCAAGTTAACTAATCTTTTTAAAATTATATTGTATGCTGAAAGTATTCGTTTAAAGAATATTGGGAACTGTGTACAGCCTAATCTGAACTGCTTGCAAGAATTGCAACAGTTGCTGGATGACGTTCCAAGTACACTTTTCTCAGAAATCTCAGCAGGGTTAGCACATGATTGCCGCGAGATAGACTACCCGTCCTTATGTCATTAATACAGTTAGAAGAAGACGTGTCATTTATCTCGCGGCGACATACTCTCGCGGCAATCACGTGCTTTGCCTACAGGGCTACTATTAATTTAGTGAGCGCTTTAACTAATAGCATCACTTTGAAAGTTTTCCTTGCAATAGGCTACTAGACTCATGTCGAATTTGACACAATAAATGATTGTCTTCTGTAGTATTTGACAAAAAAAAAACAATATTTATAGATTTTGGGTATTAAAAGTGTATGATGTATACATATTACTGATAAAAAATGTGTGTAATTTTTTATTTATTTTGGCCACCGAAAACGCTGTCATACTTAAAAAGTCAGAAAATGTTGTTTTCGAGTTTCTACTCATCACGTCATTCTTGACCTCAGCACAGATTATCTATACATTAACATGGCTGTGTTGTTTACGCATGATTACGTAAATGTATACTTTAAAAATATTTTTTGCTGTTTTTAAGTCATAATAAAATTAGGTAATATTTTATTTCGGTTAATTGGACAATGCTTAATCATATAAAACAGACTTTAAAAAACCGGCCAAGAGCGTGTCGGGCCACGCTCAGTGTAGGGTTCCGTAGTTTTCCGTATTTTTCTCAAAAACTACTGAACCTATCAAGTTCAAAACAATTTTCCTAGAAAGTCTTTATAAAGTTCTACTTTTGTGATTTTTTTCATATTTTTTGAACATATGGTTCAAAAGTTAGAGGGGGGGGGACGCACTTTTTTTTCCTTTAGGAGCGATTATTTCCGAAAATATTAATATTATCAAAAAACGATCTTAGTAAACCCTTATTCATTTTTAAATACCTATCCAACAATATATCACACGTTGGGGTTCAAATGAAAAAAAAAATTAGCCTCCACTTTACATGTATGGGGGGTACCCTAATAAAACATTTTTTCCCATTTTTTATTTTTGCACTTTGTCGGCGTGATTGATATACATATTGGTACCAAATTTCAGCTTTCTAGTGCTAACGGTTACTGAGATTATCCGCGGACGGACGGACGGACGGACGGACGGACGGACGGACGGACGGACGGACGGACGGACGGACAGACAGACATGGCGAAACTATAAGGGTTCCTAGTTGACTACGGAACCCTAAAAAGGGTCAAGTAGCCTGTTACAATTTCTTTAGTGTGAGATTGCATAAACTATTTTGTACGTACAGGTGCCGCCAATGATGCTGCTACAGCACTGGGGCGAAGAGTGGGTGCCGGTGTTCACTCGCGACCAGCACAACATGAGTGCGACGCAGGAGCCGTACAGCGACGCCTACTTGTCGGGCATGCCGAGCCGCAAGCGGCGCTGCGTGCGCCAGTCGCGGCCACCGCACACGCTCGACTCCTTCATCAACGGTCAGTCAATATTGCTAATAAGTGTGGCCGCCCACAGCCAACTTTCTCGCGGCAACTATTTTGTCTCTCACATCAGACGATACGCTAATATGAAAGTGCGCCCACGTAGCGACGCGACTTTTCATAGAAACATATCCAAGAGAAAATAGTTGCGGAAACAAAGATGTCCGTGGGCGCATAGCCTAAAACCACATGTGCCCATATGTGACTTATATCCTAAGAAATATCACCATCGTACCAAAAATTTCATACACACCGTCAACCGCTTTAAAAAAAAGTAGGGTTACTTTGATGGTATTTGTTCGGCTTTAAAATTAACATTATTCATTATTTACGGAAACTGTTCATGTAACTAGTTAGATTAATAAATATTCTTGTAAATCTACCATAGAACATCGCGAATTTACTTACAGTATGACTTTAAAACTAAATTGTAGGAGGTAGGGCATAGCGAATGATATTCAGCTTTGTGTGGTAGGGCACAGCACAGCGGATATCGTCTCGCTTGAATCTAGAACAGAGCTTAACTGGGGAAGTACCTCCGCCTTACAGAAGACCGCAGCCAAATAGCACTAGAGCCGGTGAGTAAGGCTGCCAGAGCTCAACGAGGGTGCGGTGTGCTGACGACGGGAAGACTTACGGAACTAATTTGTTCCGTCTATTGTCCTTTGAGTCGTCGGCATCCCGAACCCTCCTTAGAACTTGTACAGTCAGCTTCAAAATTGTATGCAAGGGGGGTCTGCTTTTCTCTTTGTACTTATACTTAACACAGCAAAAGGGAGTGTACAAGTTTCTAATGGGGTGGCAACGCGCATGTGACACTCTTCGAGTTGCAGGCGCCCATAGGTTACGGTGACCGCTTTCCATCAGGCGGCCACCGACGTATTATAAAAAAAATCAAAACGTCCCTGCGTTTTAAATTGCCGGTTGATCGTTCCATAGATCAAGGAACAGCATCTACTTAGCGTGCCCGAACTTGGTCAAAATGTCTAGGTACCTAGTCTGTCGCTACTCAAGATCGACTTTCGTTCGTCATGTTTTGGAGGTGGTCAACGCACCATGAAAAAAAAACCTCGTTACGTGATATTTCATTGCAACAACCACATCACAGGTAAATAATAGTAATGATCCTTCTGAATATAGTTCCTTGCACTATACAATTACTTGGGCGCCAGTATACAGATACCTACAGTCATGTGTGAATGCATATTATTATACATCCCGTAATGAAACTAAAATCGCTTGCGAGTTCGCACGCTGTCTAAATCAGGCCTTATGCACCCATATTTTACACTGTACTGTACCTACACAGATTATAGTATAATATCAACAACTTCTTTCACAAAAGTCCCGACTTTTATGCTGATTTTCTTTGCCAAGTGCTGGGATCATTTTCAGAAGTCACTGTGCATACAAGTCATATTTTAATATCCGTACAAATTTACTCCTATCCGTTTGTTAGTAATTTATAACCTCTTCCATGAACTGATACACCTTTAAGAGTGAAATCAATACATTTGTTATGTTTTCTTACGATTCTGTGAATGTACGCTCAAGGGCTCTTTCTTAGTTGAATAATTTATCATAAATCATAATAGTTATTTACGATAAAAGTGTAGAAAGAAAGTAAAGAAACCTACATTTCAAGAGGTATGTTTGTACATAATAATATCATACAACATGTTACAACGCAGTATGTGAGGAAATAAATAATAATGATTACTTGATTAGTAGTAGCGCTTACTGTGCAGAAATGGATTATTCAATAGAATCGCTTACTACGAATAACAAACATTACCTTACAATAAACACTTTCTGAGTGTAGTTATGCATTTGAAATTCTTGATTTACAAATTTTAGATCAATTGTTTTTCTTACCTGCAACGAAATGAAAAGAACATTGTTTGGGGACGATTTTTAACCCCCCACGCAAAACGACAGGGTGTTATAAGTACGTAAGTACAGACAGACAGACAGACACGTCAAGTCTGTGGTATCCGAATGGATGGACCGATTTAAATTTAGTTTTTTTTTGTTTAAAAGCTGAATTAGTCGGGAGTGTTCTTAGCCATGTTTCATGAAAATCGGTTCACTATGTAGCGGTGGAGGATTTTTAAACAATTTAATTTTGTTGGTCAGGTTATGTTTAAGGATATGGATCTCTATACTAATACTCTTACTAGCGAATAGCCTTAGCGTTAGCGATCTCTAAATGAGGCAAGCTAAGGTGGTCGTCCGTTATGGGGCCACTTGATACTATTGCGACTGAAATTCATACTCAATGAATTAATAAATACGGATGTCAATACGCTTAAATGAACTTGATATTAGGACTAACTGATACGGGGATTAGAAAGACATAATAAATAGAACATTAAATCATTTTAGGATCGGAAAATATACAAACTGAAAACAATAGAAATAGTATCAATAGTATGCCGCATATGTTTTGAAATTATTTTCTTGTTTTCATTCCTGGATTTCTGGAAATTTCCATTTTATTCGGGCTTTGGTTTTCACTGTCCTAGTGTTGTAGAGTTTATGAGGAATTTATGTGTCCCTTTCGTAGGTAGTATACGTATAAGTTCTAAAATAATTAAATGGACGGTCTCCTTTATTTTATATATATATATATATATATTATATATATATATATATATATATATATATATATATATATATATATATATATATATATATATATATATATATATATATATATATAGTGTATATGTAAATAATGTAACAATAAAAATATTAAAGATTGGATAGTTTCTTATTTATAATATCAACCGGTAGAAGTACTTATCAATATAATTTATCAAATCAAAGAGGGTCGAGTATTATAGAGAGTTACTGTCAAAGTAAAATGTGTAATCACAGTGCATAGACTGCCATCTCTCGACGCAAGCTTAAAACTTTTGAACCTCAGTTTTGACAATTTGGCCCATATTGTTAGCTTGATATGTGTTACAATGTCAAATATTAATATTAGCGCCATCTATCCGAGCGTTCCCCAAAGGTGTAACGCCATCTAGGCCACCGTACCTTTTTCTCTAGGGCTTTGAAATGAAATGAAATGAAATGAAAATTATTTATTACCGGAAATACATTCCATAGATTATTACTAATATTAACATAATAAATTAACTAAATTAAATTAAAATTAATAAAACTAAAACTAAAATAAATTAGACTTTATCCGTCTATACGGAGTTACATATATATGTCTTTGATCAAATGCACCAACTCCAAAAACTGCCATTTTTTTAACCTTTAATAAACATAAAAGGTTATTAACCGGCGTGTTAAAAACATCGCTCAGTCTGCAAATACGCGTAGTTTGCCGCTCGGTAATGAGATCTCGATAGAAAATTCAATTATACAGCTTCATCTAGCTCCATAATTGTATTCTCCATCAAGGTCTCATGAGGCGTCACAATTTCAGAAATTATCGTCACACTGTCGTGCGCTAAACATGTTGCATACTCCACAAAAACCGGCACCACGCGACAAGAAGGAATTGCTTTGTTAATTTCAAATTATTAGGGCATTGTCAAAGGTCCTCAGGCTGTCAGTTCGCCGGACATGCCAGTCAGTCATTCGGCGCTGTCACTGCTTACCTCAAAAAACAAAATTTAATAGCTCAATAAATGTAGTACGGCCTTTATAACTTACTATGACTATTTCATGTGACGGCCGATACTAGACACTAACTTTAATGTTATTCTTAAGGGTCTCTTACACTTATTAATTGTCTATTATGTATGAAAACAATGAAACATTTCTTTTTTATTTAATAAGTTATCAGTTAAGTTACCAGGTGGTTTCTATTAGTGAAACTAACGTGTCGAATTTAACGGAATACAAGAAAACACGGTGTATATACATAGGTTTGGCAAATCTCACCTTGAACAAAGAAATACAAAATGATAAGTATTTATTCACTATAAATTAAACCAAATTTAACTATTCAGTAATAAATAATTTGGTATATTGAGTATTTTTATAGTTGCAACAACTGTAGATGAAGTAAACTTTTGTAGAGGGCACGAGAAAAACTGCAAAAATACCGCAAATACTGCTAAAATTATTTTCAATAAAAACTGCGGCAGTCCGACGTATAGAATACGTTTATTTTTTATTTGAGTTGGATGTTAAGCCCTCGCGATCCTGTATTTATATTTTTAGGGTCCCTTGATGGATATTTTAGTAACTGAACTGTCTTCATCTCGTAACTCTACCAGTTACTCATAAAGTAACATTAAGCCCCCACCGCTCGAGCCCGAGCTGCTCTTAACAGCTGTTGGAGACAGACGATATTGACATATTTGCTGATAGTGTTGGTGTGTTTTACAGAAAACTCTTAAGGTACATAGACTCTACCACACCGCGGACATTCGCGATCAAATATATAAAAGAGGCGCGTTCCTAGCACACAGTCTAAGCTCGTGTAGGTGAACGCGTACTATGCTTGTATGAGTGAAATATGACAGGTCGACTGTTCAAGTTTTTGACAGGCGGTAACTGTGAGGTAACCGGGAGGGGGTGGGCGGCACTTTCAGCGGGGAGCGGGAGTGGCCATACTGTACGATAGTACTCTTTATTATACTGTGACTCTACACACCTAAGGTGATTAATGTAATAAACATAGTTTAACTTTTAAGTGTGTTTGCTTTTATTTATGTCAGTTTAACATTTACATAATTATATTACCACATAAGTGCTTTGGTGAAATACTGTTAACTTTTGTGTGTATTCTTAATAAATAAATAAAATAAAAAAACCGGTCAAGTGCGAGTCGGACTCGCCCACCGAGGGTTCCGTACAAACTTTCAAACTCCCCAGTTAAAATAATCTCATGTTTTCACATAACTCTAACGACTTGACTAGAAGACAAAAGTATATGTACTAATGAGCATTATTGTGTATAGCGCCATCTCTCGGTGAATTCGCTAACTAATTTCCGCGACCATAGTATGTTGGTTTTTCAGGGATTATTCTTTATAATGTTAACCGATTTAAACAATTTTTACTTTATTGGAAAGAAGATGATTTAAGTAACATCTCGTATTAATTTGAAGTACTATATACATCCGCAAAGGTAAAATTAAAAGGTAAAAATTAAAAGTAAAAATCTGAAAAGTTTTTTGTGAATTAAAAAAAAAGTTTTCAAGATACAAACACGATTATATTTTTCCTGTAATATTTAGCATAAAACCAATGTTTCCTAAAATTTTCATAATTTTTCGTTGGTAAACTTCGGAGATAAGGGGCGGGGGGGGGGGACGGTATTTTTTTTTACATTTTCCTTCAAAATTCTTTTTTTTCCACAACAAAAAAATTATAAAAAATAGTTTATTTACATTCAATTTGAGCTCTTTCTAACGATACCCCACTTGACCTAGTAACTTGAAATTTACAGTTTGCCCCCCTTTCATTTTGGCCATTTTCTACAATTAAAATTAATAAATTTAAAAAAATTATACCTTCTATTTGTTGAGGTTCACAATGTTCACAACTATTCCAAATTTCAAGTTGATAGCATTAGTAGTTCTCGAGATATTTAGGAATGTGACAGACGGACAGACAGACGGACAGAGTCGCACCATAAGGGTTCCTGTTGTACCTTTTTGGTACGGAACCCTAAAAATTAAGTATATTCATAAAATTACGTAGTTTAGAATTTTATATAAGCTGCTATAAAGAGAAATCTACGGAACTGAGTAGTTTTTTTAATGTTTGCAAATTTCCGTAATGCGTGGTCATACCAGCAAAAGTCTTTTCATGTTTTAACCATCCCTCTGCAAATGATAGCAAATCCGACTGCATTATCAATGTAAAAATAATAGAAAACTCGGGCATTTTCCGAACAACTTATTCGTTAGGTGCAAGACTGGTTTAGTCCTTATTTTGTAGGCTTATCTATGTTAAATCTGATTTCCAACTGCCGTCGCTAGCTTTAATATTTGACATGCCCATAAGATTACGTTTACTGGGACCCTTCTTCGCACGTTGTTATAATGATTCTTGTTATTAAGAATAAATCCTAAAAGTGGTTATAGTAATATTTCCTTAAAAGATTGGTATATGCCACCCGGATCTTTTTTATAGATAGGTACATATATGAAAGAGCGTCATTTTCACTGAAATTCATCGCGAAATAGGGCATGCTCTCGGTATTTCCCGGTTCTCGATTTCCCGGGAAATCCCGGTAATTTTATGGTGGCGAAAGAACCGGGACTAAAAATTAAGAACCGGTACTCCCGGTTCTTTTCAAAATGTCAGATTTATTTATCTTTTTTTGTATCTGCTTTTGTATTTGTGCGTTGGCATTTTTAGTATTTGTAAAATAATTAGTAAAGTTGAATCTGACTAGATAAGATAAACATGATATTTATTGTAAGTAGTGCAATTTGCAACATTGTTTGCAAGCCAAGGTACTATAGTTCTTCCTTATATAACGTAAATAAACCACAGGAAAGTATTGTATAGGGCAAGAATTTGTTAATTATTTCAATCCAATGTGCAGATTCTCTTAAAAACACAGACAGACGGACAGAGTCGCGCCATAAGGGTTCCTTTTTTC
The DNA here is from genome assembly GCF_023078275.1 of Leguminivora glycinivorella. Taxonomy (NCBI): domain Eukaryota; kingdom Metazoa; phylum Arthropoda; class Insecta; order Lepidoptera; family Tortricidae; genus Leguminivora; species Leguminivora glycinivorella. The sequence continues at coordinate 40,773,435 of NC_062998.1, forward strand.
ACTTTTTGGTATGGACCTTTAAAAAACTAAGAACCGGGACAGAACCGGGAGTTCTGGTTCCAGCCCCACTCAGAACCGGGAAATGAAAGTTTTGGAACCGCCTCCAAACAAACACACAAAAGCGACTTTGTTTTGTAACTTTTATTTTAAGGTGTTATTATACGATAACAACCCGTCTCATAAATTCTCAATTTAATAAAATGTTTCCGTTCCCTTTAAAATTGATTTATTCCATTCGGAGAACTAACTAATTACGCAGTACAAATAGTACCAGTATTTGCCATAGTATAATTAAAACGATTCCGGAGTCATTAGGCATTGAATTCACTCAACCGTTCATCAAACGGTCCTCTCGAACTCGAGTATTTGTTGAAGCAAACTACTTCCTTTAGTTGGGTATAAGTTAATTCCTCTTAAGAACTTAGTTCGAGTGCTTTGAGTCGTTATGATTAACTAGACGGTACCGCGTTCACAATTGTTGTAAACTTATTTGCTTTGTGGACTATTAATGGGAAACAAAATTATAATATACAAGAGTAGATGTATTTTATATTTAGGTTATTAATACTTTTCCGTTAATACACCCGTGAATAATATAGTAGGGGGAAATTAGCGCATAATTAATGGAAGGTTTTTTTTAATTGAAATATGTACGTTATAGACCGAAGTTATTTTTCATCAACCCTCCCCACTCCTCCCTCCTCTGCGTCACCCCTCTACCCTCCCTTAAAGTGCCGAAAATGCGGTTTTTCTCGATTTCTGACAAAACTGTTGAAGATACAGAAAAAACGCGTAGGAACGAAGTAATCCTTAATAAATTTACTACAAATCATTCATCTGATTCTAGCACTTATAGTTTACGCGTGATCCGTGACGAAAGTTGGTCCTTTGCTGCAATTTTCTTAAGTGAATGTTAAGTTTTCGCCCAAAATGCATACGAAATCGTCGAAATTTGTTTGATATAACTAAAATATTGTAACTCATGACTAAAATAAAATTAAGGGGGGAAAATCACTACCATGGGTGGAATTTCCAATATGTCTTGGAATTCCAGTAACTATTTAAGACGTAATATTTTCACGGTAGTAGTCGCTAGGAGTACCATTGATCTTTATAGTATATCTATGACTGGGGATGAGCTTTTGGTAGCTGTTGGTAGAGCCCTGGAGTATCAATCCAGTAGCCGTGAGTTCAAGTCCCACCCATGGTAGTGATTTTTCCCCCTGAAATTCATTTTCAGTTTATAATATTTTAGTAATATCAAACAGATTTCGTAAGCAATTTGGGAGAAAACTTAACATTAACTAAAGAAAATTGCAGTAAAGGACCAACTTTCGTGATGGATCACGCGAAACCTATAAGTGCTAAAACCAAAGTGTCAATGAACGATTTGTAGTAAATTTATCAAGGATTACTTTTTTCCTACACGCTTTTTCTGTATCTACAACGGTTTTGTCAGAAATCGCGAAAAACCGCATTTTCGGCTATTTAAGGGGGGGGGGAGAGGGGTGACGCAGAGGGGGGAGGGATGGGGAGGGTTGATGGAAAAATAACTTCGGCCTGTAATGTACATATCCCAATCAAAAAAAATCTTCCATTAATTATGCCAACATTTTCATACATAACTTTCCAGAAACAACGGACTAATAGGCTAGTTTCCATACTTAAAATAAAATATGCAGTGCACGAAATAAAGCACCACATAATTAGAAGAAAAATATGGACAGTAGTTTAACTTTAAACATAATTTCTATTTAATAAGTCAGAGAGAAACTCCTCCTCCTCAGTATTTCATAGTAATTCCATATTCAGATTCAGATATACTTTTGAACCTCAGTTTTGACAATTTGGCCCATGTCACATCTCGGTCACTGGCGGTCAAATATATGAAAGAAGCGCGTTCCTAGCACACATTCTAAGCTCGTGTAGGTGAACGCGTACCATGCTTGTGTGAGTGAGATATGACAGGTTGACTGTTCGCGTTTTTGACATGCGGTAACTGTGAGGTAACCGAGAGGGGGTGGGCGGCACTTTCAGCGGGGAGGGGTGGTGGCCATACTGTACGATAGTACTCTTTATTATACTGTGCCCATATTCTAAGCTTGATATGTGTTAAAATGTCCAATATTAATATTAGCGCCATCTAGCCCAGCGTTCCCCAAATATGTATCGCCATCTAGGTCACCGTACCTTTTTCAGTATGGTTTTGAGGTACGTTTTTTTCTTAGACTTTGTCTGTCTATACGCAGTTACATATGTCTTTGATATTAGCAAATCGTTTTGACAGTTCTTAAAAAGAAGCTGATCTGACTAGTAGGAAACTAGCCTATTAAGCGTGAGTTACAAAAACGAATATAGTAGTTATTTATTCATAATCTTTGGTATATGTAATAAGATAAGCCCTTTATTTAGCAGCAAATGTGATGAAAAATATTAAGGTGGGCAGAGAAATAGAATCTTGTATTCCGTTTGCGTAACAATGAGTTCGGTGGCTTCTCCAGCTATTTTTTATTTATTTATTTATTTAAACTTTATTGCACAAAAAATACAAAAATGTACAAATGGCGGACTTAATGCCAAAAGGCATTCTCTACCAGTCAACCATAGGGCCAAACAGAGATTCAATACAAATGGTGCAGAGAGAAAACAAAAAGGTGATTTACTAAGAAGAAAAGCAAACTATATATATATACATATACAGCATATACTACACATACTTTTACATAAATAGATATTTACAATAAATATTTTAAATATTACATATAATACATACAATGAAATACATATAATATTGATGGATTTTATTCGAATTCTTGTTTTAGCAAGTGCTTGCGTAACAAACGCTTAAATGAAAACTTACTTGGAGCTTGTCTGATATACAAAGGGAGTGAATTCCAAAGGCGACTAGCCTGAACGGCGAAAGAATTTGTCATAAAGCCAGTGCGATGCGGAGGTATGGTTAGTTTGAGAGTGCGGGATGTACGCAACTCGCATCCCAGGCGAGGAGCATCAAATGAGAATTTACTGTTTAGGTATCTAGGAGCAGAAGGCTCGAACAGGATGGAATATAGAATACAGAGGATTCGGAAAGATCTTCGGCGACGTATAGAAAGCCAATGGAACTTCTTACGGTAAAAAGAGACATGGTCGTATTTACGAAGTCCGAATATAAATCTGATGCAATTATTTAGGAGACGGTCTAATTTGTTGAGTAATTCTTGAGTGATATTGGTAGTGCACACATCCCCATAATCAATTATTGGTAACACTAAGGATTGCACTAACATCTTTTTCGTATTAACAGGCAAAAAGTTTTTAAATCTATAGAGGGTTCTAAGTGTTCCTATAACTTTGCGATTTACGTCAGACAGCTGACCAAGCCAGGAAAGGTTGGCATCAAAAACTAGACCAAGATTCTTGACTCTACTGCTCAGTGGTATTACCGCGTCTTCGAAAGTAACCGGAGCGACAGATACGGAGCTTAACCTAGACAGTTGCTGTTGGCTACCCAAAATTATGGCTTGGCATTTAGCAGGATTGATGGAAATACCAAAGCAAGCAGACCACTCAGCAATGTAATCTAAGTCGGCGTTTATTAATAAGATGGCTGTATTCACATCATCCACATTAGCCTGAGCGTACAACTGGAGGTCGTCTGCATATAAATGGTAAGAGCTTTGAATCTCGGCGGTAATAAGATTTATAAAGATAGAAAATAGGAAGGGCGAGAGAATACCGCCTTGAGGTATACCAGCACTCAGTTCAGAACAGTCAGAAAACGAGTGGCCGGCACGGACAGCCTGGATTCGATTGGACAGATATGAGAAAAACCACCTGGTCGCATCTGAAGAAACCCGAAAATGTTTGAGAGTAGCCAAAAGTAGGTCATGGTCTACCGCATTAAAAGCATTGGAGAAGTCTATCAGCACCAGCACCGTAACTTTGGAAGATTCCATGCCGAACCTAATGTCCTCGGATATCTTAAGTAGCGCAGTGGTAGTGCTGTGTCCACTTCGAAAACCAGACTGCAGCGGTGAAAGTAGGCTGTTACCGTAAATAAATTTTGAGATTGTTTATGGGCTGCCGCCTCTAAAATTTTGGACAGAAATGGAAGAATAGATATTGGACGAAAGTGGTTGAGTGAAATCGGATTATTAATTTTGGGCAGTGGAATAATAAAGGCTTTCCGCCTTATTTTCAGACTATCACCACGCCCACGCAAATGGTTATAACACTTTTTACAGATTTGAAAGTATTAGAGAGTATTTTCGTGTCAAGAAATAAAAATTGAATGATTGTACCGTGTTTTGCTCGATGGTGCCGGGGTTATTTTCTATACATAGTTATTAATTGTATCTTCACTCTCCATACCAGGGATCGGATACCGATATTTTTTTCGGAATGGTTCCGTACGTTACGTTGACCCTAAACCGTTATTTTAGGGTTCCTGGTTCCATAAACCGGTATTCTTTTTTGTCCAGTGAACAATCGTTTATGATTTCTTTAAAGAACGGTTTTAGTTAGGAACTTAAAACTTTGTAAAAAGATAGTAAATAAAAGTAGAAGAAAAGTAATTTCAGCTTTTTTCGATTTTCGTCCTTTTAGTGGGTGAAAAACGGGATGGTAGTTTGTATGGGAATCCAATTTTATTTTTACTTAGGAACTTAAGACTTGGTGAAAAGATAGTAAATAGAAGTAGAAGAAAAGTGATTTCAGCTTTTTTCGATTTTCGTCCTTTTAGTGGGTTAAAAAAGGGATGGCAGTTTGTATGGGGACCAAATTTTATTCTGAGTTAAGAACTTGAAACTTGGTAAAAAGATAATAAATACTAATTGAAGAAAATATTTTCAGCGTTTTTCGATTTTCGTCTCCATAGGGGGTTAAAAAGGGGATGAGAGTTTGTATGAGGATCAAATTTTTATTTCAGTTAGGAACTTGAAACTCTGTGAAAAGATAATAAATATAAATAAGAGAAAAGTAATTTCAGCGTTTTCCATAATTGCATTTATAAAGTGTACAAGAGATAAAATTAAACTACTAATCATACAAGCTTTCATTCCCTTTTTATCCCTGATAGTTGAACAGCATCGGCGCCAACACAGAGCCCTGGGGGAGGCCATTGTTCAGCTTACGTTTCCTGCTTCTATTGTTTCCCAAGAAAACTTCGAAAGTCCTTTCAGCCAGCATGTTGGAGATGAGGTCCACCACTTCTCTACTGGGGATTGTAGACATCAGCTTTTTAATAAGACCGTGCCTCCAAACTGTGTCGTAGGCTGCCGTAAGGTCTATAAAAACCGTAGTTGATTTAAGGCGTTTTTGAAATCCGACTTCTAGGTGATTAGTGAACTAAAACCTGATCAACACAGTTCCGGCCCTTCCTAAAGCCGGCTTGCTCGGGTGGAGTGACAGCTTCTATAAAAGGTTCAATGCGGCCTAGAAGAAGGCGTTCTAATAGCTTGTGAGAACAACTTAGAAGAGCAATAGGCCGATAGCTCTCAGCAAGGTTTTCAGGCTTTCCTGGTTTGGGCACGGCTATTACTTTTGCCAACTTAAACTGTTTAGGTAGGTCATTGTTTTTTAAGATATTGGAGAAGAAGGTTGAGAACCAGCTGACAGCGATGGGCCCCATGTGCTTCAAGAACTCATTAAATATGTTGTCAGGGCCAGCGGCTTTGTTATTTTTGAGCTGTTTAATAGCATTCGTAACTTCCTCGACAGTGAAAGGTCCAGCAAGCTCATGGTTTCTTGGGGAGTTTTGCTTGAGAGCTGTGAGTTCTTTCTTAACTTTCTTCGTGAAGGTTTTATCACTTTTGGCTCTAGTTAACTCAACCATTCTGGTGGCTATGGCATCTGGGTTAACACATGCACTGTCTCTGTTGTTACTGTGCTTTCCCGTTAGGCTGTTTATGATCCTCCAAGCTTTTCTGCTAGACTGTTTGAAGTCCATTTGGTCAACCGCAGTTTCCCACTTTGCTTTTCGGCTCTCATCCAGGGAGGCGAGAAGTTCAGCGCCAGTGCGATGGTTCCCCGTTTTTCGGTACTCTTTATATAGGGTTTCGCTTTCCCCACTCCATCCAGGTATGTATTCTTTTCGGTAACCCCGTGGTATAGACGCCTTTGCAGACTTTATGATTAGTTTGCAGATGTTACCATAGTTGGAGGCTACAGGGTCCAAGTTAGCAGAAGATATGCTAAGGTCTAAGTGCTCCTTGTATTTCTGCCAGTCCGCTCGGGCAAAGTTCCACCGTGGTAGCGGCATGGAGTTTTGGAGAGGGATTTTGAGACCAATCTCCAAACACACGGGTCTGTGTTGACTGTTCGGAAAGTTAGACAGTACCGAGCGACTACAAGGGAGTGGGTGATCGAGGTAGTCTTTGGACACAAATGACATCGCGCTCGTTTCACAGAGTAAAGATTTTGAATCTGGAGCCCAAACTTTGACATCGGACTTAAAATCTCTGTCGGCATATTTTAGAGCATGGCGACTTATACCTAGCCAAAGTAAGACTGAAGTTTCCTGTTTTCATCTTTACAACCAGATGGCCAAATATCGTCCAACTGTATACCTGGACAACGAAGTACTGAAGTACAACCCTTGCCCGAAATACCTAGGTGTTACGTTGGACAGGTCCCTGACCTATAGGGAACATTTGACCAAGCTTTCACAAAAGGTTTCAACTAGAAACAACCTTCTCCATAAACTCTGTGGGACCAGTTGGGGAGCTTCGGCGGATTGCTTGCGCACATCAGGCATCGCGCTTGTGTACTCTGCGGCGGAGTACTGTGCTCCGGTGTGGCTTGGTAGTGCACATACCAACAAAGTTGATGTCAAGCTGCACGAGACCATGCGCTGCATCTCCGGCACTGTCAAATCCACTCCGGTTCACTGGCTGCCAGTTTTAAGCCACCTCCGACGCACGCAGGCTTTGAAGAGAGAAGTGGACAAAATAAATAAAAACCCAAACTTACCCGTCCACAGAGAATTCTGCCACCCCCCTCAACAGCGTTTGGCTTCTCGAAACCCACCCTATGCTAAAGCGCCAAGCCTAAGCAACTTCAATATCTCCGACAGGTGGAAAGCTGAATGGTCTAGTGCTACGGCAGAAAAAGACAACCTCTATCCTTCAGATCCGACGAGAAAACCAAGAGGGTTTCATCTTCCGCGTAACACCTGGTGTCGCCTGAATAGATTGAGAAGTGGGCATGGCCGCTGCAATTACTGGCAACATAAGTGGGGCTGGAAGGACTCTCCCCTCTGCGAGTGTGGCGAAGAAGAGCAAACCACTGACCACATATTCCGGCGCTGCCCCCTCCACTCTTATCCTGGCCCAGCTGAGGATCTAAATGCCCTGACACCCGATGCAGTTTCCTGGCTTAATGATCTCAAAGCTGTACTCTGATTGCCTGAACATGCATGCCATACGATTAAATAAATAAATATCCCTGATAGGGACTGTAAATTGAAAATCGCTAAAATTACTTTTCTTCTATTTGTATTTATTATCTATTCACCAAGTTTCAAGTTCCTTACCCAAAAATATAAGTGACTCAAAAAGAACGGTTCGTGGGAACGTCATTGAAATGGTTTTTATATTCCAAGAATTTGAACGAGCCCGGTGCGTCGGCATTGACAAAGGAAAATTCTCGCTACCTATGAAGACGGGCGTCTCGGAACACATAATATTGGTTTTAAATTCTGTTTTTTTTTCGAATACTGGTAACCGAAAAATTCTGTTCGTTCATTTAAACGTTACTGAAATAAACCGTTCTTTTAGAGAACGAAATAACCGTAACCTAAATTATTTTGTTCGCACTGAACGAAATTTATTACAGTTTACGAACAATATCCAATTACGAACAATATAACTACCAGGGTTCCTATCCCTGGTCCAAACCATCTCAACATGCCTTTCTCAATTTGTGTTACTATACTCGTATAACTGAGCAAATATTTAAAGTTTCATGGTAGGTTCAGGCTCTAATTTAGTGACCTAAATTTATCGGGGCCCCCTTCTCCATCGCAAAACCATTGTTTGGCACCTGGCTCGGGCCCTGTGGGCCGGGCCTACTGGGGAATTCAAAAAGTAGTTGAGATGTTTGTTTGATTGTCGCAGAGAGCGTCCGCGAGGCGAGCTCGCGGCCCGCGCCGGTGGACAGCGAGGCGGTCCGGCGCGCGTTCCGCGAGCACATGCGCACGATGGCGCGCAGCCGCGCCTCCAACTCCGAGGACTACGACCCGCTGCGGTACGCCTCCGCGGCGCGCTTCCTCAACTCCTCCGAGTGAGTATATCTTGACAAACATCCTGATTGCTATACTTATTCACCGATACCATCAACATTTTCAACTCCATTTTTAGACAGAAGGAAAAAAGGCAATGGTTTGAAAATTGTTATGCATGTCTTTACCTGAATAATCTCCTCTTATAATTATCGAAGAGAAACACGATGTATAATGTGTGGGCCAATATCAATAGCTACCATCCTAGCCTATTCCATCCTATCTAGATCTGTGTACCACCATATAATAAAACTAATTATATATTGACTTAAACCAACACTATTCTCACACATATTATTAAATTAAAACGGGACAATCGCGTAGCACTTAAGGTGTTGTTACACGGGCAACACAATTGCCAGCAATTCACATACCATTGCCGCGTTTGCTCCATAGTTAGTTGGTGCGTATTGAACAAACGCCGCAATGCTATGTGAATGACTGGCAGTTGTGTTGCCCGTGTAACAGCACCATTACACTTACTAAACTATAAAATACATCCCAAATTTCTTGCTTTCTGTTGCATGCATGGACTAATGCTGAGATAGAAGTAAACTCGCATTTGACGGGTTTTTCAATCACATAATCCACAATATACCTACCTATATGTATTGTACTTCACTAATTAATAGTATTTCCATACTACAATACTAAAAGGTAGAAAGATTTATTTTGTTTTCATTTCAGTATTTAACCATAATTTTTTTATTGCAGCACAAAGAAAGAGCCGAAAACAGAGGATAAATCTTAAATGTACTCTCCGTGCACTCGTTCGTCGCAGCCTACGCCTGCCTCGTTCTCCCAACATTAAGTTGAACATTTCCTACTCACACTGTATGCGAGTGTTGTTTTACTTAGACTGAATCCAATTTAGCATTCTAAATTTTAACACGACCACTTGAATGGGATCTAAATTTCAGGAGTCTTCTTCTGTTTAAAAGCTACTGTATGCATATATGCCTGTACTATTATTGTCTTGGTATTTTTTTTTAATATACTCAAATAATTTAAGTTGATGACAATGTCCGACAAGCCGCACAACCGGTGTATTGACCTTTGAGAAAATATAAGTTTAATTTACCGAAACTAATTTATTCTAATTTACTGCATGTAAAATAACTAACTTGTTTCAAATACTTGTCGTATTGTCACAATGTCGTGTAAACGTTATGTTTAAGGATAGAGACAATTTTAAATATATCTGTTAGAAAATAATAACATTTAATAGACTCTCCATTTATCAAGTGTTACATTAACTAGCTTTACACAATATTTAATTGTTACAGTTTGTAGCTGAATGTAAGTTGTGTAGGCATCCAATACAATATTGTTTTCGAACCTCCATTAGCATTACTGTTCTGTCTGTCTGTAAGTCTGAGTTTTTTTATAAATTATGAACGCCAAAGTTTTTACATTTGAAATATCAGGTCAAATACTATACATTTTATTTTCTACTCGACCTTACATACTCGTATACTGTTAATATTTTTGTTTGAAAGAATACGCCAGATATTCTTTTTTTCTTTTTTTAATTGAGGTTTTAACATTTTATTTAATATTAGTGCGTCTGATCGTTTACTTGAAATAAAATGACTAATTACAGAACAGAAACACTTAATTTTAACCATTTCGTTTTACCCAGTATGCTAATAAAATGTTTTTAAAAGATATTTTGAATTCAAAGTGAAATAGTTATAATAGTTAGTACGTGCAGAGCAGTAGTCCAGGTGGGCGTGGAGTGCCGACCTGCGCAGACCCATGCTCATGTTTGTTACTTGGTGCTGAGTCAGGACGATACAGGAGACCAATACTTGTTGAAACATGTGTCATGAGACTGATGTACTCTTGTATATATACTTATGCAAGCATTAGTTTGGTTACATTATAGCCTACTAGTCGGTATACACGATATTGATAAACATTTTGGAATATCAATTATTTTACAACGAGAATAAAAGCCACTATTTGACATGTTCTCACACATTGAAGCTATTTTACACACATTATTCCGCCTGATCGTTCTACGAACCAATACTGTGAACGACGTAGGGCCAGTTGTATCAACCACAGTTAACAGACACATTAACGTAAACGTCACACAGCAGAGCTCTGTGGAACTTCCCGTACAATAAAGCGAACGCTTGACAGAAAGTTTAGTGCAACCACGAAATATATAATAGTACAAGTACAGAAGGCTCACTCCTTTGATGTTCACAAAATGCCACCATTCTAAATTCTTACCTACATTACATACACACATCTGCACCCGACATTGAGTTACTTGTGCACCCGACATTGAGTTCTAATGCGCCGCGCGAAGGTCGTCACCACTGAATAGGCCGCGAACTCGCATGTACTTGTAGCGCGGCGATATTAGAATCGCGTAGTGAGCCGCCCCTGGTGTAACACCGACCCTTCAGTGACTTAAATTTCGTTACCTTTTAAAGGACATGACGAACTATTCTGGCAGGCATCGGTCGATAATGTAACCAAATTGTAACTGCTACTTAGCGATAACGTTTAGTGCAATTTTATTATTCACATAGCCTTTAATCAGCTTTTTGATCCATCACATACAGTATTGATGTTTAGCTAAATACTAACAATAAAATTAAATGTTATCAGTGTTATCAAATAGCAGTCATTTATTCGCCTATTCGTTTGTAAGGAGGTGCAAGCGCGGATTATTACCAGTGCTCGGAAAGGGTGAGCTATTTGCCTTATAATGCCAGACAAGCACGTACCTAGATACTAGAAAGACAGAGGATGTTGAGTCAAACGCATACAGAATAAAAATGCAAACGAGCGTAGCGACCGCGAATTTGTTTCCATATTATTAACACGATTTGGGAATATGTGATTATGTAATCATACAGAGAAAGGACAAGTTGGGATAGTTATCTGTCAGCGCCACATGTTAAATTAGTAGGAAAATAGCTCACACTCGCCGACCTCAGATTATAACTTTTTCGATAGCAATAGTATTTAATGATTCAGATTGTAATAATTGTCTTCTCTCTTAGTGTTGTACCGTGTATTCAAGAGTCACATAAAAAAAAATCTGAATTAAACTTTACGATTTTGTGTGATAGTCCGTGTATGAATGCACAGAAACAGTTAATTTGCTGTTTTTTTTTGACTATGTGATGTTTAAGGTAGTGGGTGTATTTTAAGTTCACAGGATAAAATTATAGGCGTTGATGTAATTAATGTGGCGTTAGATAAATATAATTAATGATTACGGTAATACATTTTGTTTTATTTTATTCGAGTATTCATTACACTTCCATTTATTTTTAGTACATACTTACGGTGCTACTTTATCGCACTAGTGAGAGATGTGCCTATATAGAAAATGGCATAATTGTACTGAAAAACGTCGTACAATACACGTGCGAAGAGGAAAATCGTAACTCTTGTCGATTTAAGACTCCCCTTCGGTTGTATTCAAATTAATCATCACAAATTTAAAACTCCCCCTTTCTGCAATCGTATCACATTCTAGCAAATAAAGATACCTGTTTGATTGATTGATATAACGAGTGCGCACACACATAGTGATCTAAACCGCGGGGCAAGTCCATCGGGCGATTGTTCACTCTGGTGCACCGTCGCCGTCACACGCTTGTTGTCCTCAATTTATGGTAAATAGCCCCGCCCCGTACACACAGAGCGAGGCAATGCGCTCACGCGGCAAGCGTGCCATATAGGCGTGTCTCGGCCGAGGCACGTCTACGTTGGACATTTGCCGCGTGAGCGCATTGCCTCGCTCTGTGTGGACCCGGCTATTTAGGAAAATTGTACGCTTAAAGGGAAACTCTTGTTCAGCAATATGATCATCACCTCTTTAAATATTGTTGGGTAAAAAAGTACAGCTTATATAACAAAAAATATTAACATTTGTACATTTGCTATGTTTGTGTGAACGAAAACTAACACAACGATAGGAAAAGTTCTTTTGGATGTTCCTGAGTACTATCTTGTGCTCACTGTACCATTTGTCGCTCGAGGTCGCAGGTTTACGATCGGCCGCTCGCATTTTCACGGTCGACCGACATACGAGTATACACGTCACCCAGCAGGTAACAACGCTCCTGTCTCGCACATTCTTATCTAACTTATCTTTAGCAATTATGTATAAGTGTGTGTGTGTTTATTCCCGCACGCGTTTTAAAAAGTATCACTTTGCGTTTAGTATAATGAGCATTTTTGGACATGGTTTTTAGGGTTCCGTAGTTAATACAACTAAGTACCTACACGAGAGTTGAACTTTTAATTAGACTTTTATCATAATAGTACATTACATCAGAGGCCGGGAAAATGACGATTTCCGGCCAAGTGGGTATATACGGCCGAGCGAGCGTGCGAGCGAGGCCGGATAGGGATACGAGGCCGGGAATCCGTTTTCACGCCGAGGCATGTATAGTGCTTTTCTCAAACATACTCGTACAATGAAATAAAAAAAAATGCTCTAAAGGACAATATTTTATAAAAAAAAGTTACTTTGCAGGCCTAGGCCTAAAAATAAAATTCATAGCTTAAAATTAATCTTGCACCACATATAAACTTTCATTTTTTTATTTCCTTAGAAGTAAAATTTTTTAAAGTCGCTTATTACGTCAAGTATACAATATACACGTAGCTTAATGTAGAAAATTCAAGTTTTTAGCTTTTATAGACCCGGAATATTTCAATTCTACTAATGCTCATATCGAAACTTTAAGTCGGTCTGGCGGATGGTTGGGTCCATCCGATTGGTCTGGCTGCTTACAAACGGTCTAGTTACAGGTCCCTGCGTATCATATATCATAATCAGGCTTGAGAAAATGAGGTAAGTTAGAGTCGTTTTTTGCCAACTTTGTCGCGTCTGGTAAAAGTTATGGCCGGCGGAAACGGTCTGGCATTGATGATAACCAATTTCTAACAACGTGCTCTAACACATATATAAAAATCAGCCTTGAGAATTTAAGGAAAGTAAGCACTTTTTTTTTCACCTTCATCACTTGATAGCAAAAAATTGGCCGATGGGCCGAACTAGAAAATATGCACACATTAACCGCCGATATGAACTCTACATTGTCTCAAAGTTTCATCCTTGAGAATTTGAGGAAGGTCTGGCGGGCCTGGGCTCTGGGTCTATAGTTACATAGACACTAGGGCTTGCAATATCGGACGATTTTCAATTCCGGAACTAGTTCCGGAATTGGACAATTTTTTTTCGTTTTGTTTTCTGGTGGATTTCTGATGAAATAATACAATTTTAAATTATAATTTATTATTAATCGACGTTTAAGACAATAACTCCGTACCTAAAAGGCATATAACACTGCAATTTTCATTTTATTAATTTTACAGGAAAGCCCATTTTGTGTCAAAATCGGTCTTGCTAAGTATTTCGAACAACAACAAACGATACAAACGAGGTTTTAGTGCCAGTTTTGTGATAGTAGTTAACATTAAAGTAAATATATTTAGCATTATTATTTAATAGTATTTGACACATCAATCAGTAATAAAAACTACATATTTTAGACAAAAACTAAATAAAACTACCCCAAATACAGTGTTTTCCTTCTGAACTTATTTCATATTTGAGGATTTACAGCAATATGGACGAGGACAACATTATTGTTTTATCAATTTAATCTAATAAAAACAAAGGTTTTAAAACTTTTAAATGCATAAATGCATCGATTGTCCACCGAAATAATGTAAAAGTAATAATAAAATTTACAACAATGGCACAACGTCTTATTCACATAAATGTAATAAAATAAATATTGAATTACCTGTATCAGACTCGAGGCCCAAAAAGTCAGATTTCCTGATTTATACCTAGGTACATGTACATATAGACCTTGAATTCTTGTAAAAAATAAAGCATAGTTTTCATATCCACCATTTTCCATACATTGCAGTAAAGTCCACCAGTTTAGTAAAATATGCACACGTCTTTGTGAAAAGTGTATAAGTAACTACGACGTTATGCTTGTGAATGAATGTAATACCAAATACTACGTTTCGCATCTGAATTTAAGTTCGCAAAACCAGAAAGTGACAATGGTTAATATTAGCGCCATTAGCGGGTTAAAATTTAAAATTACACTATCTCGCTCTAACTAGCCCCTTTAGCCATAAAATAGGGTACTACCTGAGTCCGAGCAGTGTCTAACTTATGAATTTACATATTTCTTATACATTCTGTGGTAATTTTGTAAAATAACCAGGCTGATATTACACGTTTTTATCTAAAAATATATATTTTTTCAATTCCGGAATTTTCGAGATTATGTGTTTCAATTCCGGAACTGTAACATCGGAAAAATTGTCCGAAATTCCGGAATTTCGAGATTCCGGAATTCCGGAATGCAAGCCCTAATAGACACTCTGTTCTGACGTTGGAGCGCATAGCCGTGTATCGCCCCAACGTGTGAGAACTGGGAACTTTGTTCTGGAACATATATATCAATAAACTGTACCTCATTAAACTGCCAATAATAAAATTTTAATCGCACGTGATATCGGTCAAATCGACAACAAAAATTTTTACTGCTCGTATTATCGAGATCAGGATGTTAATATGATAGACTTTAAAAACTATCATAATATCAATGGATTCAAATCTAACGTCAGGGCATACTTACCTGCCAAATAGTCGAAGTTAGCCGCCATCGTAATTTCAGCGGGCGAATTGAAACTATGGCTAAATAAAATACAATTAAAACATAAACTTACCTACTTATATGTCAAAATTATTTTTTCACCACCCCAACTGGTAAAGGTTCTCTGTTCTCTTTGCTATTCGAAAACAGATAATCCACAAGAGTGCAAAGTAATTTCATACAAATTATAACTTGATGTCTTAAGCGGGCTGGTAGATTTTACTTATAAATGATGATTTTGAATCATAAATATTCAATAAATTGATGGATTTGATTTAGTCTGATGTTTTATAGTCAGTATTCTGTTCGTGTTGGTGTGGTGTCAAATGTTGTGTTTCACTCGGTGGCAAAGTTTGTTTAACCTTCGTGCCTTGAAACCCTCGCAACGCTCAGGATTCCATTTTTTGAACCACTCGCTACGCTCGCGGTTCAATATCGGCATCTTTCGCTTTCTCGGGTACCAATATTGGCACGTGCGGTTAAACAACAACTTTGCCCCCTTGTAAAACAAATAACTATTATTATCTTCTCACCACGATCGTCAAAAATTACATACCTAATAAATTCTAAATAATAGAAATAAAAACATTGCTTGTAGGTTTAGTATTTTAACTATATCTGTTTTTATCATTTTCGTTTTTTCTTTGGATTTAAAATTTGTTGATTTACCATTGTGTGTTGGCTCCATCAGCTCCATGCTGTAAACTGTAATTCCAGAAATAAATGACATTGAATAGAATTTTAATAATATAAAACTCAAGCGCGGATCCAGCTTCGTGCTCAGGGGGGGGGGGGGGGGGGTCACGTGGTCTATTTGTATGGCCAACCTAGGCTCCAGGGGGGGTCATGACCCCCACGACCCCCCCCCCCCCCCTGGATCCGCGCATGATAAAACTGGTGGCGAAATAATGAACACTCAGGTTAATTTGATTCGTTTATTTCATTAATGTTCTACATTAATTCACGTAGGTATACACGTTTAGGACAGCAAAGGATACGTGAACATAAATTTGGGGTTCCTGGTTTAGGTCCAACCATACCGCAGCTTAAAATAGGTGATCGTAAAAGTAGCCTTATTATATTATCGCATGCTCTGCACGCCGCTGTCGGAAAAATAGGGATGTTTTTATATGTTTTAAAGCAGCGTACGATGCATTACGCAGTCGATTCTACAACGTCACCATTTTTAAGTAGCGGTGTAATCGGACTGTTACTTGATCTACCTACAGAAAATAATTGGAATGAACATCACAATTATTTTATTATACATTTACCTAGACTCACTGTCAGGTAAAATTGTATCTTATTGAATACAACATTCAATCTACGGACAATTATGGTTGCTATATTAATTTATGACCATTGTTAACCGTGTATGTAACCCTAAAGGGCCGACATGAAAATTAAAGATAAGACAAAGAAAATAACAACTAATATTTTAAGTAATTGTAGTAATTGCAGAAATATGGACTTAACTTTTGCTCAAGACTAACTAACTACTCCTTTTCGATTTACATAATTCCAATTTTAGTTCTACGCAATTTGCCGGTCTCAACGATTTAAGTCTTTATATGTAAGCAACTTAAAACAGAAGACTCAGACATACAGTGCATGCTATTTTATATGATAACATGTTATTTTACTGATATGGTAATCTGCAAAAATGTTAATTTATAGGTACGCATCAAAATCATAAAAAGTTAACAAAAACATTAAGGCAATATTTTCCCGCATGCATACCTTAGAGGAATATATAGTGTAAGAATAAATGTAAGTACATATTAATATATATACGCCTCTCAAAGTGGATAAGCTCTATGTACCAAGCGAAAAGGCAACCTTAACAATAGCTAGAGCTATGACGCGGACCGTACGTACTCCGCAGCGAGATGTAAGAAACAGCTTATAAAAGTATTGTCCAAATTTATTTTTGCCTTAGAAGAGATAGCAGTCAAGTTTAGAGAATAATTTA
The DNA here is from genome assembly GCF_023078275.1 of Leguminivora glycinivorella. Taxonomy (NCBI): domain Eukaryota; kingdom Metazoa; phylum Arthropoda; class Insecta; order Lepidoptera; family Tortricidae; genus Leguminivora; species Leguminivora glycinivorella. The sequence goes on from NC_062998.1 coordinate 40,790,347, forward strand.
GAGTCACAGAACAAGATCACAAGGGAGAGTATTAAATATCTCTTACAATATATTATTTACTCTATGAATAGTACAATAAGTATTAATCAAAAATGTCAAGTACATATTTATCCGTTACACTAAGTAGGTACATGTAACCATCTATTGGCATGGCAATACCTAAGAATCACATCGACTATTACAAGTAAAAGATGTGTATATGTATAGTTAATATGAAATGTTGGTGTCCGATAGCTACTGCCTCGAGCTGTGGCCGAGACGGCGTAGGCATCGGGGGCCGACCACGACTTGGGGCCATTACTCACTATAAATTACGTGTAAAATGCTAATTAAGTAAGTATTCTAACACTGAGCACACACCACAACCAGAAGAATGAATCTCGAAATAGATAGGTATAATGATTGGTCACAAGCCGTAAATTAGCACATATTCAAATAGCGGGATCGGCTCTCACCGGCAATCAATCAAGTGATAGACTTAATAACAATTTCTCAAATAGGCACATATAATATATCAAAACATATTAAGATATATGAAATATTAATATTAACATGGTCTTGTCTGAAAAAGTTAGTCTCAAGATCCATATTGTTAGCTACATTAGTAATAGATTTTATATTTGATAAAGATATCAAGTACAACCTACCGAATAAGATCACATTTATTTAGTTATAAGTACGATACGTTATTTACCATGTATTTATTAAATAATGGCGATGCCAGTAAATGATAGAGAATATGTAATATTAAATATGATTGTTTTTTTGGTAACTATTTTACTTGCAAATATCTCCGCAAATGAGCGTTCTTATTGGCAGCTCGATTACTTAAGCTTTCCAAAATAACCGAAGAGTATTCGCAGATACTTACGGCGGTGACTGTACAACATTAGGTAACTAACACAGTTATGAGTTTTCTACTGATTATTAATTTATTTGTTATCAGCGGAAAGCTAACAGTAATAAAATATGTGGTTATTTTGTAACAATAATAGATCTTTGTATTTTTAATAAGCATCAATTTGATAAGACAATTAATTATAAGGCGATGTTACCATAAAGCTTCCGCCTATTACCTTCACGTTTCCAGCTTACCTTTAACTCACTTCCTAACAATCTTATAAAGTAGATTAGTGTTCTATTCTCAGTATAAATTGCTAATATGCCTCGATTAGTTACCGTTTATAAGTTAATGCACTTTAGTATCGGGGGTGCGAACGCCATCGCCTGGTGGGAGCGAGGCGAGGCGAGGCTGACACATCAATATGTACAACGAACGACGCGTCGTCGATGTCCTTCCGCGCACTGCTCTGGAGATTACTCTGAAATTGGGTCATTGGCACATGCCTCCTTCCAAGCCGCGTTGCCCCAATACAAATTTACAAATAATTCATTCAAAAAAGAATTTGATTTAGTCAGACATCTATTCTTTGGATATTGATACTAAACCTATATATTTATAATAATATAGGTATAAGAAATATAACAAAACATCACAAGGCACATAATTCATAAATGAAATATGTTAAAGATAATACGGCGGAATCGGTAGATGAGCCGAAGGCAGATAAGGATTGTCCAGCTGATAAGAGTGATAAGCCGATACTAAAGTGCATTTATCGAGTAACCAATTAAAGTAAATACTTAGAAATAAAACTTTTGTAAATTTCATTGACATGACAATTTTAATAAACTTTGGGAACCTAGACCTACGTTAAGTAGGTATACCTACTACATTTTGTTTTCAAAACTACTATATTGTATTCGAATTACTTTTGTATTCTTTCTGAAATATAAAAATAGATATACCTATGAATGTTAAGTAACTTTTAGTTTTGTGCTCTAAGTCAGGTACCAGCTTCTAGATATTGCTGCGTGGAGCAGGCGAGGCGAGTGGTGAGGTGACGGATAGTGGTGAGCGGCGCGGCTGCTTCGCATGCGCTCGCCGGCGGCGGCGGCGGTGGCCGAGGAAGTCGCCGACCACACGACTCTAGTATCTACATTTAATATTGCTTCTGGTATTTGTACGAGGGCTATGAGTGAGCGGTGCATTACAACAACAAACAATCTACGAGTAAATATTATAAGTTTAACTATGCAGTTTAATTCATTATGGTCTACCCACCGTAAATTAAACTAGTTAAACTTATAATACAAAATACAAAATCATTTATTCAGCAAATAGGCCACGGGGGCACTTTTACATGTCAACATATAATATATCGGGACACAGTAAAATATATAACTATGTATATTAAATCTCTTCATATTTTCCATTCTTTTGTACTCGAAGATTCCCTCGGACAGGATCGATGATTTATAACTATGTATATATTTATATTACAAGTATTTCATTTCAAGTGCTATTGAATATAATAAATTTAAGCTACAATGTGAGAAAAACTTCAAAAACACCTATCTTAGCAGGGCAACGAAACCCTTCTCACTGAATATGGACCGATGCCAAACATTTGCATCGATATCCTATCACATTTTATATTAAAATATACAAAATAAAGACTAAAAACTTTATTTTCCTATTACCCCTAATTAATCGGTTCTTAATTCAAAATATAGTTTGATTTTAATGGAACCTCCGCAACAGCACGCAGCGTGCGCTGGCGCCGACGCCGGCCCGCGCCGGTCGCCGCCGCCGCGCTTGGCGCTAATCACAACAATTCTTTCATTTCACATCAAAATTTTTTGGTTACTAGTACAATTCTCAAAACACATTCACAAAACTTTGATTGTCCCTGACTAATTAGAGTGTAGGTAAGTATTATATTACTAATTTATTTCTATACAAACACCATTGCTTTAAGACAGTTCGTCGAATACAGATAGTAGATTATAAAAATAGATATGTAAGTAACTTGTAGTTATTGCAACGTCGTATTTATTATATAGTGTCGTTTCTTAGTTAAAATCAACTAGTAAGTATGAACTTATCTACGTCCATAGGTAAGTACAACCATAAATTAAATATAACAAGATCATACCATCCCATACATTAAAATGCGACCGCCTAAGACCGCGCTTACACTCCACCACACATAGATGGCGCCACAAAAAATGTCTTGTAGCTTTCGATTATACTTGTAGATGGCGTTAAGTGTCACTTTTGACATAGATTTACGGCTCGGAATTGACACTTAATGCCAATCTACAAATAATCGGTGGTAACAAGGCATTTTTTTGTGGCGCCATCTATGTGTGGTGGAGTGTAAGCGCGTTCGTAGGCGGTCGCATTTTAATGTATGGGATGGTATGATCTTGTTATATTTAATTTATGGTACAACGGACGTACATAGGTCGTCTTGCCGTCCGGCCTTTGAGTAACTAACAATAATATGACTTTCCGGTAGACCCGCGAAGCAAACAGTTTTTATTATTCAGGTTTCGCTTATAAAAGATTCAGAACTATGTTAATATAATTTAGCATTTGAGTATAATCATTATGAGCCGAATGGGTAGATATACAGTATGTAAACTAACGAAAACCATTTACTGTAACCCGTAAATGTCCAGGTGATACTGAGAAACTTTTACTATGGGATCAACCCCGAAATCACGAAAATATCTTCTGACAGTTTCATAGGTAGTTTTATTTTATAGTAAGTGTTTCCTATGGGAGAGTAAATTTTTATTTCGCGTTTTGGGTGTTGGTCCCATAGTAAAAGTTTCTCAGTATCACCTGGACATTTACGGGTTACAGTAAATGGTTTTCGTTAGTTTACATACTGTATAAGTAAAAAAGTTTGAGTCTAGTATTACAAAAAAATATATATAATTATTTATGTGGTATGACACTGCGATAAATCGTACTAAAATACAGAAATACATGAATGCCTACGCGGAAAAAAAATGAAACGTCCTGTTTCTTTACAGAGAGCCATCAATAGAGTCATCCGACTAAAAATATTTACGGTTAAAAAGTGGGATAGTTATTTATAAGTACAATTAGGTTATTGTAGAAATTACCAAATATTCACAATGTGATTTCATTTCGCCATCACATGTAAAGCACCTGGTTTGTGTACTGCAAGAGATATCAAAATGACAAATGTAAACAAAGTAAATGCCGCTGGATGTCATAAAAATTCATGGAACTTCCGGTTTTTGTGTAATAATTCATTTTATTTATGAAAAGCTAACACAATCATTAAAAAAATAATTCTTCGTCCTAAATCCCACGAAATTGATGGTAAGTAACTTGCGCTAGTTAAGAGCAGGAAGTCTTATAGCGTATTGAACTTGAAAACCCCCTTTTTTGGGAGGGTTCGATGGTGCGATTTTTGACTACCGGTCTAAATCAGTTTTATTTGCTTTATTGACAGAGTATAATAAACAATTGAAAATAAAGGACTTTCATAAGAATAAATTATGCAGGTATTGCGTGTTATTTTTGTCGATATATCCATCATTAAGCGTTGTTCTCTCTTTGATATGTCAGCCGGCCTAGCCGAAATGATAATCAATTGCGCTCTGTGACGGTAGAAACGCAACTGGCTCTGTCGCTCCTAGCGATAGAGAGAGATAACTGCGAATTACGATGTGCTACAGAATGTCAACGATTGTAGTATTTTTGCTAGACGGCCGTAAAATTTCGGGCTTAGTTATGAGCATAACTAACATCATCTCTTTTAACTTGCCCCAAAAATATATATAATTCATGTTCTGAGTAGGTAATCCTCGATTTAGAGGACCAGGCCCCGTAGCCGAATGGCATTTCTCCAACGCCAAACGAAAACGAAACGTAGTCCGGCTCTGTCGCGCCAATACGCAAGAGCGATAGGGATAGATATCTACTAGCGTTTCGTTTCGTGAGCGTTTCGTGAACGTTTGTGCCATTCGGCTACGCACCCTGTGGTTAACGAGACAACTAAACCCAAAATTAGCGTAACACTAGTTTTTAACAATCTAATCTTCCAGAGAGTAAACTGGGCTTTTTTTTGTTTAGTCTGATTAGTCACAATGTTTTCCTTCACACAAAAGCGTACCTATAATACATGACCTGCTTAGAGATAAGTAGGTATATCGTAAATAAAGAAATATTGGGGGACACCTTACACAGATCAACCTAGCCCCAAACTTAGCATAGCTTGTATATATGGGTGCTAGGCGATGATATATTTACTTATATTATAAGTAAAATACTTACGTGTTTTTTTTTTAAATTGAGGAATAAATAAGTGTAACTTATAAAATTGGTAACAACGTTTATTTTTTATTATGTGCGAAATCATTTTATTTTTTTAAGCACTTAATAACTTAAAAGCCTAATATAATATGTTTTTTAAGAACAATATAGTGCGCCCCAATGTTTTAAGAATAACCTATTTATTTAGTTTATTCTTCGCAAGCGTGATAAAAAACATTGTGTGTAAGTACATTCCAAACTCTGTGCGTCTCGGTTCCTAGATTGCAAAATGGTAATTTGATGATTGCGAGAAATGCAACAATTTCATCTTTTATAACTATCTGTTTCTCAACAGCTATTATGATAACATTGTATAAAAAACATATCGATCTTCTTTTCTACATTTTTTACAAAACGTTGCTATTATTATAATAAGCTCTCAATTCATTTTTACAATTAATTACGCTTTTCTTCATTTGAAAGCATTTCTTTATTAAATTTAAATATACCTATTCTAACATGCTCTCAATGTATGCGAGTGCAAAGTTAGGTAATGGTAGGTAGTTATGCGCAGATATGAATTTAAGCGTCTTTAACAATCCCAAGTCCTATAAGTATATATGAGCGAATTTAATCCATTGAAAGTTTTCTTGATAGGTTATATTTTGTTCCAAGCAAATAACGGAACGGATTTGGCATTCTCAACGGCGCATAGGTAACACTGAAAATTCTTAGAACAGGAACTCAAAAGCGAAAAAAGCCTTTATAAAGTACTAGCTTTTGCCCGCGGCTTCGCTCGCGTTAGAAAGAGACAAAAAGTAGTCTATGTCACTCTCCATCCCTTCAACTGTCTCCACCTAAAAAATCACGACAATTCGTCGCTCCGTTTTGCCATGAAGGACGGACAAACAAACAGACACACACACTTTCCCATTTATAATATCAAGTATGATTTTTTTAGACAGTGATATTTGTGATTTGTTTTCCTGGGTTGTTGGCAATATTTTATTTTGGCTTTCATGGTCAACAACGTTATCGATAGGTTTTAGTAACCATACACATAGGTAGTGTCAATTACTTACATTGATAGTGTCAAGTCGACAGTGTCGACACTGACAATTACGCTAACGTCTTATTTTATAAAGGTAATAAGTAGACCTTGCTCTGAAAAATATTTCATGATCATACTAAGTTTTCGTGTCTCTGTTTGTGAAGGATTGATATATCGTGTCATTCACGAGGATGCGTTAATTGATTCGTATGGTCATGCCAAGCTTAGATTTGACATATTTGTGCTTTACCGTGAATGACACGATCTGTAGATACAAATTATGTTTTGTCTCTCGTATTTACAAACGAGCTTAGGGATAATAAAAATGTGAGTATTTCAGGGTGATCTCATTCTACATTTGTAATATTAGGCAATCTTTAAAGTAGATGAGAAATGGCTGCATAATTACTGCTGTTATCTCTATTCTAATATATTTCAGTGTTGCCCTCGTAAAACGAATCGGGTATTACATGCGTGATCTTGTCGAAGTATTTTATTGTTGTTAAGTAGTAACATTGGCACGAATAGGCTCTACACATTCCAGCGTCATCATATCATGATAAGACACGTGTGGGGTCACGATCATTGTCACAGAGCCCGTGCTGTTCGTAAATAACGTGAGATGAGTGTGTCGAGACGGATGTGAAGTGGGGACCGCGGAGCGTCGAGGCGGCGCAGGCAGCGCGACGACTCGCGACGGCGCCGCTATCATTGCGTTCGCTTTAACGCTACGCGGTTATATCTTTAACGAAACTCTCTTTACGTACGCCCGGAAAACAGCTGGTACTGTAAGCAACCACAACATAAAGTGATTAAATTTGAAAGCGCCATGCGTGGCTGGAGTAGGTAGTGCCGGGCCCACGGCCGCGAGCCGCGGCGCGCGCCTCCGCCTGGCGTAGGCCGCGCGGCCCCCGTCCCTCCGCTACGCTAACTATGCTAACATTTATACTACCCCCTAACACATGCCAAACCACACATTCATTACTCTAATGCAATTTCTGCACTAATAAAACACAGATCACTGATATATAATATTTTTTATAACTTTACTTTTGCAATCTTTATTTTAAATGTAATAAAATGTATCGTTGTGTGTAATGTTTTCGGAAGGTGTTTAGGGGTAGTCTCTAATTAAGGTTTTAACAATTACGGCATGATGGTTACAAAGCGGCTACGCAGTCTATAGAGGAGGAACATAAAAAAATCCATAATAGTTTAAGAGTTAGAATGTCAAGAAAATAAACTCTGTAGGTATAATTATAACGTAATCATTTGGGATTCTTATAAGACAGTTACAATGATCTTTAATATGTAGTTCCCTGAACGTAGCCTAGACAAAAATCCTCAATTGATGATCATTTAAATGAAATATGAGTTACAGTACATCAATTTACTTTTTCAATTTAAATATTGTAACCACGGCCACACTATGAACGAATGTTTGTAATTTTACTTTTTGATATGGCCTCATTCAGTTCAACGGCTGGATAAGTATTATTTTTTTAAATTTCACTACGATCGTGAGCTAAGCGATCAGAAGACTTCACTAAGTTTTACAGTTTATATAATTATGTAAATATTACTGTACTACAAAACAATATGAATTTACTATAAACGCTACATAACTTGTCTTAGGTATACAGCAAACGTATAAATTCAAATTTAAGTAAATCTATAGGTAAGTACCTGCGTTACCCGCTCTTCAAAATGCAAACATTTAAAATATAAAATAAACTAACAAGGTTTATTTGCGGAAATAGGGGCACTAAAAAGCAAACAAATAAAAAAGATACCCAAAAATGTTTATATTGCGGGTTCACTATAAAGTAGGTGCCTAATTTAAAAAAAAACTTTAGTATTTCTCGCAAACGGGTCACTATTACCACGGAACCCTGCATCATGCAACAATATTAGTTGGAGGGTTGTTAATTTTATGTGTATTAAATAGTCCAATGACATTTGTTTATCCCGATAAATAGTAGGCTCTTGAAGCGTAGGATAGAATCGTTTATTAAACCGAAGTAAAAATAGTATGTATGTGCTGATGATGGTTGACTATGTTATTGTAAACTTTGGTATAAGCACAACGTTTCAGCTGGTTCCCACAATTTTGTAACTGTGGTAACTACTATTTACGAATAAGACGCTTACATTAAATGAACCGGGGTATCTCTCTGAGTCTCCTTGCAAAGGTGAAGCGGCGATTCGGACGAAAAGATTGAAATCAGATACGCCTTTTTTTTAAATTAAGATCGCTCATCTAGGACACTTCCATATATTAGGTATGTGCTCGTATTGACGGCTGTCAATCACGACACTTCACGTTCACGACAAGAGTGTTTAGGTGTTTGCGTAGTACGCATCTTTAGCGTTATCGACGTTATAATGACAGAACAGTTTGTTTCTTGGCAGCGGTGTCAAGAAATGATATTGGCTCTATAAGAGCCTCTACCACATTAAATATTGTCTGCCATCATACGGTCGTAGTATTTCGCAATTATTTTGATTTACCTAGCCAAGCCAATACTCATTCATAAGTACCTACTTCATATCAGAGTTGGGCAAAAAATAATCGACTTTAACTTTAAAAATCGACGTTAATCGTTAACGATTAAAATTAGACGATTAATTAGTTTTTTTATGGGATAGGAGGCAAACGAGCAGACAGGTCGCAGCAGTTTTAGGCGATTAAAGAGGACGATTAATTAGTTGTAATCGAAGAGCATCGATTAACTTTAATCGCGATTAAATTGATGAATAATTTCCAGCGATTAATTTCTTTGACCGATTCATTATTCGGATATTTTTTTCTCGATTAATTTTAGGAAGAAATATCAAAACATTTATACACAGTTTTTTTTGTTTTCCGTTAATTTCTACACGCAGTTAGGTTAATCATTACGAACTATCCTGTATATCACTTTTTGTTAAATTCGAGTAAACAAACTTCAAGTATTTGTCCCTAAAATTGAAACATCACGTAACAATAATATCAAAACGATTATGTTTTTATAGGTTTTAGGTAATGCTGATTGTAAAAATAATGCCCAATTTAAATTCCTGAGTGCAGAGCTGCAGAGTTAGCTTAGCCTGACTTTACGTACAAATTTACTAGGTACCTGTCAACTTTCAATCGAGAATACATCGAGACATCAATCGATTAAGATACTGATTAAATCAATTTCAATCGTATGTTAGCTCGATTAAATTAATCTTCGACTAACTTTGACGATTATTTGTTTTATTCGATTTATTAGTCGAATAAAAGTTAATCGATTAATGCCCATCCCTGCTCATACCTTTACGCTGATTTTACTATTTAATGCTACGAGTACAACAGAAGGCCGTTTCATAAAAAAATGGCACCGCCACTACCAATAGGTTAAACGATAGAACGTTCTATCTATATCACTACCTACCCATGAACTTACAAACACTTAGATTAATAAATATTCATAAAAAAACAGTTGTATGATTTACCATTTACATTACTCCCAGTCATATTTATGTAGGTACCTAATCACGTATCGACCTATTAAAATAATAATTATAAATACATAAGCTGTTGACTTGAACAATGTAAGTACCTACTATTTACATTTACAAATATCCTTAATTTTTAAAATGTTTACTGTCATAGTATAGGTAATAATAACCTTTTCTACGAGGAACAAGGGAACAAGTACAACAAGGTCTAGACCATCTGAAATACTGATAACATACACGAAGTCATGTGAGGTGGACCAAATCGATTAATCGGGTAAACGAGAACGGCTGCGGTCGAGTGTTATTTCGATATACTGTAAAAAGTAATAATTTATAATGGTTTCTTGCAAACCTGCCTACCTGACGTTAATCTGGGCATAAGTTATGGAATGGAAAGTGTGACGTTTTTGAAAAACTGTATTCTAATAACGCAGTGCCAACTTTTGTTCGAAACAGCCAGAATCCACTTTAAGAAGTGCATTTTTTAATACTTTAGGTACTTATATGGTATGTATTTGGAAATTGTAAGACCTGTTTCAGAATCTCCAGTTAAAGCTATCTGTCAGATAAAAAATAACACGTTCTCTTTCTTCTGGTGAAAGAAAGAGAAAGTGTTATGTTTTATCTGCCTGATAGCTTTAACTGGAGATTATGAAACAGGCTGTAAGTCTAATAAATATTACACCAACCATAAATATTTACTAAAATATATCGTTTTTTCTTTATCTAGTAAAGCTATGAAGGTATATGACTCGAAATAAAGTAAAAATTCGACGTGCAATCTTAAAGAACAGTGGATGTACACCTGATATAGCTCAGCTTGGTTACGCTAGCATTTTAAATTCTTTTGTCAGTCGAAGTAGAATTAAATATTATCTAGGCAACTCTGAAATGTTTTGGACAGCAGTCGACTAGCTACTGTTCCCTCTTGCAAAACGAGAGATCTTCTTAAGATAAAATTAATTAAATAATATGTTCACAATTTGGTGTTACCCTTTAGACGATTTGATTGCAAGTGTTTTTTTATATAAATACAATATTAAGTTAACTATAATTTTTCTTATTAGGGACTTATAGGTATAAGTTCCAATAGCATTAATTTTGTAACTTATTCATTTAAGGTTAACATCTCCCTTTGGCACAATTTATTAAAAATTGGAATTGTTTATACTCAAAGGAGTAACGAACATAAATAGTTTCTAAGGTTTTACCGTAATGGTTTATTCCTTCTAACTTCAGTAGTCTCTAATTTTTTCTATAACAATACCATATCACAGCACCATTATCATTTTGCTGTATGTATCATATCAGCATGGTTACTTCTTCTGTTCTATCTTTCCATTTACTTATTATCTTTAACTAAACTGGACATTTTACACTTTTTTAATTATGATAGTCAAACGAGTGATATGTCCACATTATTTTTTTAAAGCTTACGAATTCCCATTCTACTGCAGAAATACTTTTTAAATTAAAAGTTTCTAAACAGATAAGTAATATCAAGTTATACATCAAAAATAACATTAAACTAAAGGTATAATAAGTATTGTTCTAAAAAGTAATGGCAAATAAATCTAATATGGTGTTACAACATCGATATTTTGAAACTACTAAACACTGAGGGGTCGGACGGGGATTGCCGTTGCAGGCGACTGCCACGGAGCTTCGCTGGCGGGACCGCGCGCGCAGGCGCGGGGGCGCGCGCGCACGCTCGCTTGCGCCGAAGAGACGCTACAGTTTGATCCTAGATACTATTCTATGACACTAAGATGAATTCAAGAGTACATGTAACCAACGATTAATTTCTGAATGGTATACTTTCTGGGTAACGTCTCTTCGGAAGTGCCGAGTTAACATTAGTCGGTACTGACGATTTTAACGAGTCAGTGTAATATTGAGCGACGGACATTTCCTCACAGCGATGGCCGTATGCTGCAGCGCGTTGTATCCGGCACTGGTCGCGCCTTGTAGCGCACTCCACTGAGTGGGCAACTTGTTGTGTACAGAACTCGAAGAGCCGACGGGCAAGTGCCTTACCATGCCGCTGCTGAGCTGCTGCAAGATGCCGGAGCCCTGCGAGCCACTCAGGCACGCCGATGGCCGCCGCGACCGGATCGACTGCATCGACGACGTCAGCAGGAAGGGCACGCTGGACGACGTATTCGGCATTGATCCGCCCTATAGGAACACAAAAGCTTCTTCATCATGGACTTTCAAAACTATTACATAGGTAATATAATCAGCAAATGCCTTCTGACGATGACGGTATCAAAACATTTATGTACTACTCTTGATACACTTTACGAAAGATAGGGGAGAATGGAAGAGGAAGACATGTTGTACCGACCCCACATAACGTGGAATAAGGGTAGGAGGAAGGAGGAGACGCTTGATACACTTTACCTAATTCAAAGTCTTGAATTACAGCCACGTTTAATGCGTTTATTCGACTTAAATCATAGATTTACTGTTTATTTTGTAAGTCATCATATGCATTGATCAATCATCAGTCATCATTATCATTGTAAGGTTTTTACACAATTGATATATAAAAATAAACTTCTATCCAAGAGAAATTCGAAAAATATATTATTATCATCATCATATCATCGGATCACCGACTACCTAATGTGGACCGCGTTTCGTTGTATTGCCTTCCCTGGGGGCCGATTTTTGAGTCTCACTGTCACTAAAATACCGGTTGAAAACGGTGACTTGCCTATTATTTTCAGTGACAATTTTCTGAATTCGAACGCGTGAGACTCAAAAATCGGCCCGCAGACCGGCCCGCTATGGCCGTCTAGCAATCTTATTCTTACAATCAGGACCCCCGAAGAAACTAATTGGTGATCCCTGACCTATTATAGCGTTTCGTTCCCTACCATAATGGTTGGAGAATAGATTCACCTGAGATGATCATCACAACTTTAGTACTTATTGGAAATATTCATCTTAGAAACTACCTTCTAAAAACCTTCCGCCTTGGATATATCGAGCCCTGGAGGGAAACCACCTTAAATCTTTAAGCAGGCTCATTTTACTTAAAGAAGACGTTCCTTTATTTTTCAGAAGAAACGAAAGTGCATTCAAAGTTTTTTTTAAACTCGCCTGCCTCGGCCGAGGCTGGCACTAACTAAAATAAAAATAAATAAAAAAATACTCTATTTTATTAGGCTAATCGATAGCATTATTATTCAGGATAAAATATCTCTTAAACATTTGGCCTTAAAAATAAAAACATGATTGTTTAATCTAGGATTAAATTTTACTATCAATTTACACCACATCCATAGTGAATTTTAGAAAATTATTGAATGCAGTTTTGTTTCTTTTTAAAAATAAATCAATGTCTTCTTTAAGTAAAATGAGTCAGCATAAGGATTTAAGGTACTTTCTCACCAGGACGTGACTAATCTTCCACCCTGTATACTACTCTATAGTATATATTACCAGCTTTTGCCCGCGGCTTCGCTCGCGTTCATTTCGACGAATGAAAATTGCGGAATACTCCATAAAAACTTCCACCCACCATTTAATGGAAGTGGGGGGTTGGAAAGAGACAAAAATAGCCTATGACACTCTCCATCCCTTCAACTATGTACCTATCTCCACTTAAAAATCACGTCAATTCGTCGCTCCGTTTTGGCGTGAAAGACAGACAAACAAACAGTCACACACACAATCCCATTAATAATTTTATATATTTAGTATCGATACTACTCTTTGGTTCGGATGCTAGCTTGATTTAATTGATTTGAATAAGTTGTAAAAAAGTATTTATCAATAGAGAGCTTAAGCAACGTGTGTGCCAAAGACATAATTGTGCGTTATCGACGTTATCGTGCACGTTCAGATATTTTAAACCGTCAAATACCCAATCGACCTGCACGCATTTTATGTTTGCTATTAAGTAATTAAAGCCAGATGCTCGGAGAGAAAGGGAAAAGATATTACAGAGCTTACAACTATGTATTAACTCGTAGGAGCATAATTCGGAATGAAAATGAGTAGGTACTCCTATAGATAGTTCAGGAGAGCGATTTTTGAATCTCGCATACGGGATTTTGTCACTAAAATACCGGTTGAAAACGGTGTCTTGCTTATTATTTTCAGTGACAATTTTCTGAATTCGAACGCGTGAGACTCAAAAATCGGCCCGCAGATTACAAATTACTTAATCAGTTAGGTTTTGAACAACTTCTTTGAATTATTATAATACATAAGTAGGTAAAACAAATAACAATTACCTACCTATATGTATATTAACGAATAATAAGTGTTACAACAACAGAAAATAATATTTTTTAACCTTTCAGGCACCTACACCGATAATTGCAATCTTTAAATAATAAAATCTAAAATACTACAAAATCAATTCCGTCTATACATACACGGTGTAAGTAGCATGGGGATTTGGGGAACCCGAAAGATTATTATGACCATACATTTCTGATCCCAAAAAGGAAAAAAAATGTTATATGAAGTTTTAGTCAATGTATGTATTAAACCAGTGACGCGTCTATTAGACACGGTGTACGCTGAGAGGTCCTATTTGGTGTATACTACAGTTATGAATTACAAGCTTGTTATTTTTTATGTATGTTTACAAATATTTTATATTCCTACTTCTATTAATTTCACCTTAAAACTAAATGTTATCCGTAAAATGGCACCTAAGTATAATTAATTTTGGAATTTTTTTATTGAACCTACTGTACGGACGGTCACATTATGCCCATAATGTCATCATCGCCATCAAAACGCATTTTGTACTAAAGAAATAATAATGAGTCGTTTATTTTTTTACCTACGAGTTGAAACCTGTCTCTCAAAATTAATTTCTCCTTTCGAATTAAAAATGCTTGTAACATTGAATACGATACCGATCTGAGGGCCGATTTTTGAGTCTCTCGCGTTCGAATTCAGAAAATTGTCCCTGAAAATAATAAGCAAGTCACCGTTTTCAACCGGTATTTTAGTGACAAAATCCCGTATGCGTGATTCAAAAATCGCCCTCCAGTCCTAATAAATGTCACTTTTCTCATAGACGGAACATCTTATAACTCTTATTTGTACAGATATAGTGCGAAAAGATTTGTCTTCGTATTGTTACGGAAACGTACGAACGTGTCATGCTATTTCAGTCAGTGTCAGTACAAGATGTACTGACATTGACTGAACTAGCATGGCAAATACGAACGTTTCCGAAGGAAACCCTTTTCGCACTACATCTGTACTTATATAAATATGTATAGTAAACGTTCAAATTATATTTCCCTAACTATATAAACATTATTCAGATAGAACACCCGGTCCCTTAGTGTGAACATTTTGGCGGGTGTGAGTCGTTTTACGAACAGAAGGTAAGTATAAGTACCTAAATGTTATTTTTTGAGGTGAAAGTGTTCCTTCACTTTTAGGTATTCATAGGCAAGTCAAATAATTTCAAAACAACGAAAATAAAGAAACGTAGGTCTCTTATGAACTTATGATAATGAAACAAGTTCTATACGTGCAGTGAACTATTTTCAGTAACTATCTGCCATATGCACAAATATGACATATATTTAGATGCATGCTGTTGCAAGTGATACAATTCTAAAAAAAACTGAATAAGTGTATTTCATTTTCACAATTGTATTAATTGCCAATGAAACACTTTCGATAATTCGTCCGACTCTTGCAACGCAATTTGTAGAGTATAATAACTACTACATGCTATTAATATAAATCGTATTCACTTTCAGCTTTAGCGTACGGAAGCGTGTTGGGTTTATGGAAATTCTTGTGATTCAGTTTGCTTACTCGTTAACTACTAAACTACAAATGAATCAATAAGCCACTGAGATGTTGCCGAAAATTCCGGTAACTTTGACTGCTCAGGTATTGCCTTGAACTGGACTGCTCTTGAACTTTTTATTAATTTAATGTATATTATTCATAATACAATTGTACAATATTTTAACGGCCTTTATTACTAGAGCATTCAAAGTATGGACAGGTATATTATCAGAAATAGTTAAATGACATTTCATGACTATTCAAGTTTTTGGATTGGCAACATCTTTGTGTAACATTGCTATAGGTAGTTGGTTAATCTTATGATGATAGAATGATCAGCGTCCCGATGTGACTCATTGTCCAAACGACTCAATTGCAAAAAGACAAAGTGAATCGAAAGGAGTTAGAGCTACGAGTACAATAAGGAGGCAGAAAATATGATGAGAATCGTCGTATAGTTGTTACGCTCCGTAAAAGTGAAGTGGAAACGTAGGGAATCCGTAACGAGGAATATCATTCCACTGCAGACCCGCAGAGGTTACATTATCCTCAAAAGAACCCCCTACGCGTCTACAACGCCAAGACGGATACTGTGTCTAGAAAGAAACTGTACTCACGATCATGCTCCGTGCAAGCTGCGTAGAAGAACAAACAGCAACAGTGAATGAGACAGCGTTATAAATGTTCGGCGCAGAACTTTACATAAATACTCGGACATAAAAAAATGAACTTATTAACTAAGAGTTTGGCTTTCACGAGTAACATCAAACATAAATATAAGGCGTCCGACAAAAATCATGTCATCTAAATGCATGGATACTTATCCAATTTGAATCAAGAGAGAAGTTGATTCGATGTTTGGTACATGGAATAGGTAGTTCAAAACATACATTTAAGAAACGAGAGATGCTTTTAGTGTTCTAGTTACGCGACTCATATTTTACTTTAACTTTTAAGCTTGCAAAGTAGTGTAAAGGTATCACAGCAAGTTAATTTAAAAGAGTTAGAGGTTTGGTCAAGGCCGATTATTAAACAAACTGTTATTTTCTTTTAATGAAATTTTGAATTGCTTCTAAAGTCTGACCAGAAATATATGACTACTGTCAGGAGGGCGCTGTTATTCTGATGTATGGGGTGACAGTTCAGTTTAGTTTCAAGAAAATAGTTCTTATGAAATTCCGCAACATGGTGTGTTGTCATATATGTCTGGCCATGCTTTAAATGTTTAATTTCTGTCACGTTTTTACCTCAGGTAATAAAGTTATATGTCCTAACTAATATTTTTATAGAGATCACTTGATTGAAATAAGTAGGTATATAGGTAGAAGGTAGTATATATATATATATATATATATATATATATATATATATATATATATATATATATATATATGAAGGTAAACATATCTGGTTACAAGTGTTCCACTACTTTAATTGTTTCATTAACGCCCAGTCTCAATGTTCCTTATCGTACAATGTCCAAAAGAACCCAGTAAATAAAATATTAGTAAGGACTGTATCGTTTAGTATAAGGACAAAAAACATCGGGTCTAAATGTTGACATGTGCATAATTTTGTATTATTATGTTCCGAGAATATGATCTGAATGTATTGGTAAGCAGTATTTGATATAAGAAGGTTTGATATTTTTTTATTTTAGGGAGTTTATGGTACTTTCATTAATTTGAGAATATTCCAATGATTCTTTGTACGATTTCAAAGTCGGAGTTAGCGTAAGCGCCATGCCACATTCTCTAAATGGCCGCCATACACAGGTCCTAAACTTAATTTTTTTTTAAATAACAGTGGCTAGACTATGTACAGATATTCTGTTTTGTGAATCATGTGTAGTTGAGGTTCGCACCATACAATTTTTATTTCGCAATCGTATCGTCTTGTACGCAGTTTGTGAATTTTCTAGTAGCATTTGTCCGAAGTCGTAATTGGTACTCGGGAGGATTAAGTCAATACTGTCTAAACCATATGCTTTACGTCGAGTTTCTAGGACAAAATGCCTACCTTATTATGTGACTTATTAAGCCCATGTCTTGTTATAAGAAAAAAATAGAATAGCAAATAAATACGGCTACTCAAAGTTGTCTTCATACTTAACGATACAGTCTTTATTTTATCTTGTATAAATTAAATCAAATATAAGCTCGCAAGGAAATGCAAATTTGGATTGAAACAAAGTAAATATCATCCATGGGTAATTAATTTCATAGTGTAATATTAACTTTTTTTATAACCCATTTATAAAAAGTTTGATTCTAAGGGCCAATTACATTGTTTGAGATGAGACAGACAACACAGATACCACCAGCAGGCGTGCCTACCGCTCATAGTGATACAGATGATAGCATTCAGTGTGGAACTACTCTCCGACTCGCACGTTTGGATACATGTAACGTCGAGACCCTCATGCATCGCGTTCATAACAGGACAATTGTACAACCATGCACCGTTTATTCTTCCTGAAGGTTACATTGCCACATTTGTCTCGCAGGATTGAAGAAATAATATAGCGTATGATAATGCGATGAGAGGTTAAGTGAACGGGTGGATAGTTTGTTGCATGATATAGACGCCAACCGGGATCGTGCAGATGTTGTGATGGCGATGTGAGCGATAAGAAATCTCTCCCTGTCGGTGGGGAAGAAATACGACCGCAGAAGATAATAGACCACATCAATATGACAAGCCGTTCCATGTCGACATTCAATAGAGGGTTCAGGGAGAGCACGTAGCCAGGCAGGCATACGCGGTGCAATATCACTTACGACGCATTGTGACGCCGACGGGACGGACAGACTCGAGCCCGAGCCGCCTCGACCTCTGTACTGGTAACCCTGCCAAAACCAAATTACCACCACCATCACTAATAAAACATCGTGCCGATTACCGCCACCTGCCATACCAAACGATAACCAACTGCTGATGCACGAAATACGTGCATACTATCATGACTATAAGCTTGTGGTTTTCAATTGTACTCCTGATTAATCTTATTCAACTACAATCTAATATCAAGCGAGACTGGGATACGACATTAAAAGCAATGCTAAATGTTCAGTACTTACGGTAGGTGGTGACAAATTAACCGCTGACCCACGACGTTCTTGAGGGCCAATACTGGAATGGCGTCTTGTGGGCAATCCTGAGTTACCTCCTGGAGTGCCACCAGGGGACGATGCGCAAGAGGGAGCTATACGAATTTTGGGGGTCATTAGAGTGTTATCAGAGAGGCGACGGTTAGGAAATGCGCTGGCCACACGTAAAAAGTTGTTATCACCGGCTGTGGAGTTGCTCGATCCAAAGAACCATTGCCCAATGCCTGTACCTGAGGAAAAGTTTTCGTTATAGTATCTTTTCATTTTCTTTTATGTTAAGTATAGAAATTTAAAGGCGTTTCACAAATATCGGACTTACTCTTGAAGCCCCCAACACTTCCCGTGCCGATACTCTGTCCGCCGATAGAGTTTTTGCGTGCCATGTCCTCGGCACTGGAGGTTTTGCGCTGTTCGACGCGCAGGTTGGGGATGTTGAAGGGTGGCACGTTCATATTGTCGGTGCTCATCTGGTGCCGCAAAGGACGATGCCGCTCGGGACTTGGCAAAGTCAAGCTGTCCAGCTTTAGCTTGTAGCGCTGGTTCTTGTCAATGTTGTCCAGCATATCATACAGAATCTGAAATGATTATTAAAAGTTCGGATCTACTTTTCGGTTCTTATTGTTTGTGTAATATGTAATATCCGAATTTGAGAGTCCCAGTCAACTCGCTCGACACTACGTTTTCGTTCTATTGTATTTATTATCTCGATTTTTGTAAACAAAATAAAATTACGAATACAGGCACGACCTATCTAACAAAACTGCCTTTTGATAATAAGGCAATACCTCCATTAGGTTAGTGAATTGATCAACGTTCAGAGCTGGATTGACGGTTTGCGGTGCGAGTGACGGTATCATCTTTGTTGCCATAACGTTCGTTGTTAAGCCAAATTTCCTCTCCAATAGCATTGACTTGTAAAGCCCTGTAATCAAAACGGCAGTAAATACTTAGTGATAAAATTGTTAAATCTTAGGAATGTGACGTATTATGGTACACAATTTCGCAAAGGCAAACATTTCGCAAGACTGGTAAAATGTTCGCAGCGCAGTGCAAAATTATATTCTAAGAAGATGAAAATAAGAAGAAAGAGGCAAAGAGAGTCAATGGAAGTATCATTGAATAAGTGTAAATAAATTCGCAGAACATTTTATTTCATCGACTTTATAAGTACTTACGGACAACGCGGTTGATAATGTCTGGATCGCTCAACCTCATGCTCAAAAGAGTGGGTATCACTTGTTCGAGAATATGATTTCTTTCCAATCTAACTAATATTTTTTCATAAAAGCCCAGAATTAGGCTAATTATTTTAACATCACTTTGATTTTTTTCCAATAGCACTTTAACCTTCCCCAAAACAATTCCATGAAGTGCTTTATCCTCGATGTAATCGGATACATTCTGCATTGCAATCAGAGATGAAGTCTGTAAACATCCATAGGGTATAAGTTTCAAGTATCAAATACGATAAGACAACAAGCATTATTACATACCAGATAATCGTAATACATCAGATATCAGATATACGTTTTAACGAACCTGTATTTGATTAGTGTTGTTATCCAAAGCCGTGTAAAGCATTGGCATTATCTCATTGTTTACTTCATCCTTTTTACATTTCTTTAAAATTATGTGCAAATTCTCTAAGACCGTGACAGAGGCCTGAACGCTCTTCGGGGAATTCATCAGGTTCCTGAAAAAGTGTCTTAGATTTTACCTATAGTTACAGTCATAATAGGGAGTAAAGATTATATAGCAAACGTTGGTTGATTAGTATTTACTTGAGGGTGGGAAGGACGTAGTGACTGAACTCGTCAGGGGTGGCCTCGTTGGTGAGCCAGATGATCGGCTGCAGCACGGCCGCCAGCACCTCGGCCGTGCGCACCTCCAGCTGCAGCGCCGGCCACACCAGCTGCCAGCGCAGTTTCTGGAACCGACTTTTGCTCTCACCACTTCACCTTTAACACCACCATCCAAAACTACACACTCCTGGCCTCTAAATCTATTACCTACCTAGTCAATTATGGCTCAGATTAATGAACAGCCAAGAAGTTCCCCTAGCAGTAAGGTCAATATGTGATATGATTTTTCTTTGTCACCTTTACTCGCTTTGAACTTGCATTGTATTCGTAATTTTTACGTTTACTTTGTTACCTACAAAACCTAAACATAAAATTATGTACAGCTCATTGATTATTTCAAATGTTTTATTCTAATATATACAATACATTTGTATATGTATCATTTGGTTACATTTTTTATTTATATAATAATATGTACCAACATAGATTGGTATATGAAATTATGACACATATCAGCCCTAGTAGGGGTAGAACCAACGTGTTTCTAGTTGATGAACGATTTTTAGAAAGCTGTTATCATATAACGCTCAATAACATTGTAAAATGCTTTTGTTTTCTTTTTAAAAGTAGGGGTTGAAAAGTGTTCATCAAAGTTCAAGGCAGCTTGATCGTGTAATTAAAAAGTTAAAATTTACCGTGATCACTTTGCCTTTCTCACAAAATAGAATAGGTTGAGATTATACTTTGTTAATTAGTTTCTTTTTGACAAAGATATTTGTAAGTCAAATTTCGTAACATTTTAAAAGTCATTTTAAGAGGAGAGGTATTTGTGACCAAAACACACAATTTATTTACATGATATAGTTCAAACATTGCGGATAGGATGGCTAAATAAATTGCATACTGTTAGTATTTTTTACTTTTTAGTACTCTTTTGCTATTCAATCGTTTAATATAAAATGGTTATATAAAATGGTTTTTACCAAAACCATGCAGTAAACCTATGTTTTACTCACTTTCTACCAGGTGTGACTAGGACCAATCATCGAAAAGTTTCTCATTAAAAAATATGTCAACATGTATAAGCTTCTAAATAACAAAGCAATATTATACAGAGGCCGGGACAACCATGTTTCCCGCCGAGGTATTTATAGTGCTTTTCTTTGGTACGAAATAAATAAAAATCTAGGTATTGAAAATAAAAACTTTGTATGGCTGTATCTCCTAGACGGTGCGTCGTAGCGCATAAATAAAATAATACAGTGATATATCGTATTTTGCGTTTAATAATACGAAAAAAAAAACGCATAAAAACTAAAATTCGCATTTCCCGAGACCTAAGGGTAAGCAAGATCGATTTTTCACCCCCAAAACCCTATCCAATTTCAGCGAAATCGTTAGAGCTGTTTCCGAGATCGCCGGTTTATATACAATAAATAATTGTGAGTGTGCACGGGAAAACGTCCCACTTTGTCGATTGCTATAAAGCCGCTTTGTCAGTTTATTCATATAAAGATATAAATAAATCTCGCCTTAATGGTAACCGACAAAGTGGGACGTTTTACTAAGCACACTCACAAATATAGAATAATTGCTCGTTTAAAGGTATTATATAAAATAATGTACATAAATATTGTAACAGACATACATACCTATGTATAAATAATATATTATTAGATAAATAAACTATATCATCTAATTCTTATATACGAGTATTATTAATTAACAACAAAAGAGTACAAACCTTTGGAATGTATGGAAGCGCGTCGATGAGAGTTTGCCTGTAGAAGTTACTTTTGGAGTTGGGGTCCTTCATTGTGATCACGTCAAGGAACTGCATAGCTTGGATAGCGGGTTCGCTTTGGCATCTATCAACAATAAACTATTTATGAGACACCTAATTTTATTAATACATAGTACTAATTCCAAGGTGGTGTAATAAAACAACATGCAACTAACCAACAAACCCCGAATGACGGGATCGAGCAAAAATGCTTCTGCTAATAGTGCTTAGTTAAATATCGACTATTCTATCGACATTCATACGAACATTTCAACATTCCAAACCCATGAATCAACTACTTATTGATTTGCCCCCATTTGTACAGTAAATTAAAAAGTTGTCTTTATTTGGATGAAATGTCTCCAAGGCGAAGGAGTTCAAAATCAGAAAAGTTCAAAAAAGAATGCTACTAGAAAAGTTGGTTAGGTTAGAACTGTGATCTTCCCATAATCCAACTGCTAATAGAAAAGTGGGTTAGGTTATGTTTAGACCGTGATCTATACATAATACGAGTATAACTGCTACTAAAAAGTGGGTTAGGTTAGGTTTGAACTGTGATCTTTACATAATCCAACAGCTACTAATTAGTGGGTTAGGTTCGATTAAAACTACAACGCAAAAGTATTATCAAAATAAATGAACATTATGCTCAAAAATATGAGTACAAATAATTATTTGTTATTAAGTTTATGACGAATAATTTTCTTAAACACAAGATTATGAATATCGATGGTAGTTTATAAGTCCAAACTATGGAGCATATAATTCAGCGATGCCCTCTGAACTCATTCATACTCGGGACCACCAGAAGACCTGCTGCGCCTAACACCCGACGCAATTGCGTGGCTGAGCTCACTGAATGTTGACATTTTTAGTTTAAATAGTAATTGTATTTTAATGTGTATTCTCTAACATTCATATAACTGCCTGTTTTTTTTGTGTATGCCATACGATTAAATAATAAATGAATATCGATCAAAAATTGGCTTTGACATTATATTAAATTCAGACTACTTAAATATTATTATGACCAATGACACTAGTAGTAAAAATAATAACGAAACAAAATTATGACAAATAAAATTATGACAAATGATCATTCGAATTACAAATCGGTATGACCAAAAAAATTATGACAAATGAATTTATATGAGCCAATACGGACCCCGAAAATTATATGTAGACCGGGGACAACTGAAACAATTTATACTCAATCGCTTGTAGCATTTTAATTTGAATAGTTAGTAAGATAAGAAAGTTATTTTTAAGAAGGAAATTTATTTGGCTTTTAAACAAAATTAGTTTTAAAGGTATGTTGCCCATGGTAATCTTGTATTATGAAATTAAAGAGGAAGCGGGAGAGTGGTTCAATTGATCCCACATGGTTGTCAATTGAAACACTATGCGAGGTCATTTGAAACACCCCTTATAAATTTGGGAAAAATAAAGAAATGTTTTTATTCATATCTTTATTAATGACTACCGTGTTACAAAAACAGACCACCAAAAGATCACTTTTGTAGAAGAAACTATACAATAAATATCAGCGCCTGAAGATTCTTTCAATATCTTGACATAAGAAACGTATGTAAAAAAATAAATACTTGACTTTTAATCTTCTTTGTTTCGGTAACTTCTTACATATAAATTTAACATTTTGGTTATTATGAAACAGTAAGATATAATTCTATGGAATAGTCATTAAAAAATATTAATGTGTTTCATACAAAAGTGGGTGTTTCAATTATAACCTTGTTTCAATCATAACCAGTCCGTAGAACAACGGTGTGCAGTGTATGTAGACATTTTTGAAGATCTGTTGGTCACATTCTTCTGTTTTCAGGCCAGAGTTAAACGTAGATATTGCTACTTTCATTCGTGGAATTTGCACGCTGTTATACTAACAAAAAACAGAGCCCCATTGCATTGATAGTTGGTTACTTGTGGGGACGATTAAAACACAGGGACGTTTGAAACGTTTCAATCGTCCACAAGGACGTTGTTTCTATTGTTACCACAACACATGTTTGATTTCAAAGTCAATTATTTACCAATTAATGACACTCCATCACTGTTTCATGGCACTTAAAATATTATAGAATCCACACTCATATCACTTAGCGAATTAAAATTTTCATACTACACGGGTTCACAAAATTAGACAAAAATATACGAAAGAATCAATAGTTACTTTTTTGGTCGAAAATTTTCATCGGCTCCCTGTCACTGCCAGGTCACTCGCATGCCCGATCGTTATTGGTTCAAACTTGCAAAATGGTCGACCTCGTATCGTGAGTATTGCGTATTCCACGTAGGTATTGTAGTTTTCGAGAAATTTGACTTGTTTCAACCGTAACGTGTTTCTATTGTCCCCGGTCTACCCTACTTACTGAAAAAAACACAAACAGTTCGTAGTTGTAGTTTTAGTTTGGTTGATAAAGTTGGTTTAATGACAAAGTATCTTGCCTGATAAAATAATTAATCTACAAACCTTGCTTCATATTACAAATTTAAAGTACAGACCATTCACCAATACACATATCTGAACACTAGCAAAAGGGATTTTGACGTTTTTCACCAATGGGTGGGGGGTTAGGTACTAGTACAGGCCAGCCAGTGTTCACGATTTACTTAAATAATAATTTTAAATAATTCATTGTTAGTTTCAATAGACTCATATAGGCTTGGCTTGACATATACCGTGATCAACTTGGCCGTGAAATATCGGGTGCAAGAAAACAATTAAATCCACGGTTTATAAAAGTCTAAGGTGAAACTGAAATCTGAGGGTAATCTTATCATTTTTAACCGTCGCATTTTGTACACATATTTAATGTCGATCTCGGTGTTTAGTGTTATTTACATCTCCATTAACGATTTTCTGGGACGCCAAGCTTCCTTGACCATGGCTAGTGCATCTGGTTTAAAATGTCGGAAAAAGGTAAAGTATAATGTTCCTTAATCGCGTTCGATCCGGGAGTGAATTAAAATGGTAATATTACTTGAAATATTTGATAAGTGGTAGCAGCTGCGTTGAGGGGCGCGGGTGCGGGTCGCGGGAGAGCAGCCGCTGCACCGCCTCCTGCAGCGCGGCGGGCACCCGCGGCAGCACGGCGCTCACTTGCTCGTCCAGCTGATCACAACAGAGCCAGCCTTAGCTCAAGTTCACCAAATACACGTAACACATTCAGCGCCACCACAAAAGTCTAGCCTATAATATGGCCAACACGGGGAAATGGGTAAGTAATCTTCATCAGAAAACTCAAATACCGGGTCAGTGGTACTGAATGTGTCAACAAATTGATCAAAATTGAGTATGAAAGCGGAATATATGGAAGTATCCAATAAGGAAATTTGCAAAAAACTACACTACCGGATCTATATTTTATATCAGTGGCAAACAGAATAAGGCCCGTCTGCCGGTACCATCGTAGCGTATAGATGTCTACATATGTAGAGGAGTTACTATGCACGTTGCCGACTTGGACTCGTCGCAACGGTCATGGTTTCGCTCGCCTGCTGAATCCTAGTAAAAAAGGGTAAATTTCTCGGCCTTACTGTGGAACTTACTCGTATATCCTTTTACTCGTGTTTTTTTTTGACATACTCCTTTTCACTAAGGTCACAATATTAAACAGCGAAGTATAAGCTCGAGTATCATTGACGCGTACCCTGACATGGCGCAGCCGGTAGGATCATAATTCTCACTTTCATGGTGAATTGGGTTTGCAATACCTACTGTAAGTATCTATCTAATACTTACAGTAGGTAGGAGGTACGAGTAGAGATTTGATTTTCAATTAGATAGATACTACTAGCACAGGAGGAGCGCATCAGCATCTCGAGCGAGATATAACTATTTAGACCGTATACCTTAAAAAGAGCTGGGTAGACTATTTGTAGCTCTCCTGTTCCTCCTGATAAGTACTTACGAATTCGATTTGCTTAACGTAAAGCATGGGGTTGTTGTTTGCTTGAATAAGAGGTTTTCCTGAGTTGAACACTGCGCAGATCACCAGCCCCAGCGAGAACATGTCCGACAAGATGTTGCAGTTGCCGTTCGTCTGCACTTCTGGAGCTGCGCAGAGGAAACAGGCAGAATGACAAAACGTTCTTGGACCTGGCAAGCAAGTATGGTCGTGCGATAAATGATAAAACATCGGCCTGTCCCTATCGCACTATTTGTAAGTGCGATAGGGACAGGCCGATGTTTTATCATTTATCGCGCGACCATACTTGCTTGCCAGGTCGTCATAATCGAAAACAGCTTAGGTATCTCTCAAGTCTGGAGGTCTTCATTGCTAACGGTCTAGAATGCAAAAAGCCTAAAATTTCTTTTTTCGTTTTATCTTAACTTTAAAGCGGCATCGACGGTGTCCCGCTCTCGCGGGCACCTATTCTGTGGCACGTAAATTGGCCTTAGGCCATTTGAAGATACCTAACAAACTAAACTATTTACGATCATGATACTGACGATGATGATAATTATGTATTGCATAGAAAAAACTAGTTAGGTAATATAAGCCACTAGATAAGTTTTGTAGAATACTAACCGTATATTTAAGTTATTTATTATTATGAAATTGCCTACTAACAACAATGATCTCAGTTGGTCCTTTAAATAAATGAAATTGAATTGAAACAAATTGACATATTATACTAATAAAGGAAGTGGCCTATCACAAAAAAAATATTTTAGCGATATAATGTTATTTAGTTATATAATATTTCAATGGACATATATATACCGGGTGGGGCCTGTAACAAAAGCAAAAAATTAAACTGTAGGCTGTACTCCTTACACAGACCAACATTTGTTCAGCTACTTTTAAAAATAACTTGTATTTTGTTATTTATCACCCTTAAAAGTTTTTCCTAAGAGGTAATGTATTGCGAATTCTGTTAAGTCTAAAGTGTGACTGACAACGTCAATGACAACAATAATGGCGTCCATTGAAGCTAATATTTATTTTGTATGAAAAATAAGAAAATTAAAGACTTCATAATTTTTAAAAGTCGCTGAAGAAATGTTGGTCAGTTTAAGGAGTACAGCCTACAGTTTAATTTTTTGCTTTTGTTACAGGCCCCACCCGGTATATATAAATCTGTATCTCCATGGACAATGTTTGGCAAGAAACAGTTACTTTCTTTTAAACTTAATTTATAAAAAACAGATTCAAATTGATACAAAATTTGGATTGATTTTTTATTAAGCATATTTAACAAGGAAATTAAATGATTTCCCCAAAAGAATGTCCATTGAAATATTATATAACTAAATAACATTATATCGCTAAAATATTTTTTTTTGTGATAGGCCACTTCCTTTATTAGTATATGTCAGTTTGTTTCAATTCAATTTCATTTATTTAAAGGACCAACTGAGATCATTGTTGTTAGTAGGTATATATATATATATATATATATATATATATATATATATATATATATATATATATACATACGCTTCCGTAAAAACTAGTACCTACGCCAAATCTTGGGATTAGTTGTCAAAGCGGACCCCAGGCGCCCATATATAGATATATAATATATATATACGAGTATATAATAAATATATATGGTAGTAACACTTTTTTATTTCATATTTGTATATTGCATGGTAGTAGAGAGTTGTACGAGGGGTCATAATAATAGCTGGGGAGTTTATTGCACAACCTTAAATTTTTTGACCAAAGCATGAAACTTGGCACAGTTGTTCCTTATATCAAAATAAGCCGATTAAGATCGGGAGCCTTCGGGAGCCTCCCCCCTGGGGCCCGGGAGGGGGGGTCAAAGTACCGCTTCACCCGGCTTGGTTTGAAAAATTCTAACTTACCCCGTTTAGTTCATAGGTCATGTTTGGTATCGTTTTCGAGTAAATCAATAACGTAGAATTCGTTTTTAGTACTAAAATTATAATTTAATGGTAAAAAAAATAAAAAATAATAAAAAATTTGAAATTTTCATCCATGATTTACAAATTCAGGTCATCATAAATGACAAACTGTTTGCTTTTTCTATAAATAAAAAATATGACATGATAGCCTATTTAATATAGATTATAAAAAATATAACGTTTATCCACCTTTACTAAAGTTAAGTTCCACAAAAAAATTACTTTAAGACGCGCGGCGTCGGGACACCGCGAGCGTAATTTTAAAATGCCTTTATTTTAGAAACTCTATGAGACCCCGTTTAGCTATTAGGTCATGTTTGATATCGTTTTCGAGTAAATCAATAACGTAGAATTCATTTTTGGTACTAAAATTATAATTTAATGGTAAGTAAAATTAAAAAAAATTAAAAAAATTGAAATTTTCATCCATGATTTACAAATTCAAGTCATCATAAATGACAAACTGTTTGCTTTTTCTATAAATAATAAATATGATATGAAAGCCTATTTATAGATTATAAAAAATATAACTTTTATCCACCTTCACAAACGTTAAGTTCCACAAAAAAATTACTTTAGGACGCGCGGCGTCGGGACGCCGTGAGCGTAATTTTAAAATACCTCTATTTTAAAAACTCTATTAGACCCGGTTTAGCTATTAGGTCTTGTTTGATATAGTTTTCGAGTAAATTAATAACAAAGAATTTATTTTTGGTACTACAATTATAATTTAATGGTAAATAAATAAAAAAAAATATTCATCTATGATTTGCAAATTCAAGTCAACAAAAATGTCAACTGTTTGCTTTTTCTTTAAATAAAAAATATGATGTTTAAGCCTATGCGTATGTCACCAAACACCCAGACAAGTTTGGTGGAAACTTCCTTCACGAACTGCTTGGTGTCTGAACTGTCTGATGACCATGGTCCAAATGTTTCAAATGCAATTGCCGCAAATATGTAGTTGTTTTTTAAAAATGCATATTTGCGCGTTTAAACTGGGCGTTTTGCAGCAGCAGCCCTGGTTTCTGGGCCGAACGTTAGACGTTGGATGGAGCCAAGGTATCCACACAGGTCACGCCCCACGCCAAGGGTCGTCCCAAAAACCAAGGCAAAAGCGAGCAACCAGCAGGCTGCTTTCCGTCTGCTGCTGACAAGCCGACAGGTTCGAGGGTTGTCGGTATGTTCGCTGTGCGGAGAGCCTTGCGGATTAAATCGTTAAGTAAAGCGTGTCACAAAATTCGGCCAGCACTAGACTGGCAGTGGAGTCCGTGGAGTCCTAATGCGTCGGCAGCAAGGGTGTGGTTGGCATGTCTTTAGCCCCAGTCTTAGACAAATGGCAGTATATGATGAAGTAAGGCAGCCTCGGAAGGAGGTATGTTCTTCAAGTATTTAGTGTCGATCTTTTCTAGTAAAGAGGTTCTTCCGGCACTCATTCACTGCGGCTGCCTTGCATCAGCATATACTGCGCACAGTGTACCAGGGGCCCATTTCTCGAAGCTACAAGTTACAATTTTCAACTGGTTGTCAATGTCTAATATAACAAGTTGCAAAGAGACTTCCGCTTGTAACTTGTAACTTTCAGTTTTGAGAAATGGGACTCAGGGCGTTCTTGTTTGGAGTCAGGCGTTGGTGCCACACCAAAATTTGCCAAGTCCGTCTTCTTGGGGATGGAAGGAAGAAGGAGACGAATTCGTCTCCTTCTTCCTTCCATCCCAGTCAGGCAACACTGAAGTGGCCAGTATATGCTTAGAAGTTACAAGATGTAAATGTAAATCAGGTTGCAAACACCGATGCAACTGCATAAAGAGGGTAGAGCCTTCTTTATGCAGTTCCATATGTACCCAGCTATGTCTCTGTGAAGGGAATGTCTATACATGAGTATGAGTATGAGTAATCTGTCAATTAGGACACCACAGACTAAACTATAAGTGCTAACTTTTCAGTGTTGCATACTCTATGGCAGTTCCGACTCAATTATAATAAGCTCATTATAATTGACTTTAGTTAACTATAATAATTTCAAAAATAGAACTTCATACAATTTCTATACTAATTTGCGATATCTGGCAAATGTTCCTGCATCTGAAACACATTTTTTTTATCTGTCGCGTTATCGGCCAATCAGAGACGGTTATTACAAACAATTGGTTGCTAGGTAATTCGATGTTGATACAACGGTGAACGACTCTATTGACATTAATTTTAACTTGCATGAATGGTGATATTTCCGTCCATTGATGATGAAGATGATGACTCGCAGAAAAAGTATTGTATACAATAGTGATATAATTAAGCTTTTCACTCTCGTACCGTACTACACATGGTACTTGACTGAAAAGTTTTGTATTATATCACGATTGTATAAAATACTATTATATAAATTTCTTACAGGATTCACTACAATGAATAAATAACAGGTACAGTGGGTCTTTAGATCGTGTGGTCCGACCCGAGTGTTGCCGTTGTCGACACCGGAGTCAATAATAATGAATCTTTTTCTATTTATGCATTAACACACCTCTGACACTGGCGATCAAATATATGACAGAGGCGCGTTCCCCGCACACAGTCTAAGCTCACGTAGGTGAACGCGTACTATCCTTTGTGAATAGGCTTTAATATCACATTTTTATATTTATAGAAAAAGCAAACCGTTTGACATTTATGGTGACTTGAATTTGCAACTCACAGAAAATTTTTTTTTTTTAAATTTCATTTAACATATGGTCATTTTAGTACCAAAACTAAATTCTACATTATTTATTTACTCGAAAACGATACTAAACATGACCTAATAGCTAAACGGGTTCTAATAGAGTTTTTTAAAATAAAGGCATTTTAAAATTACGCTCGCGGCGTCCCGACGCCGCGCGGCTTAAAGGTTTTTTTTTATAAAACTTAACGTTAGTAAAAGTGGGTAAAAGTTATATTATTCATAATCTATATTAAATAGGCTTTCATATCATATTTTTTATTTGTAGAAAAAGCAAACAGTTTTGACATTTATGATGACTTTAATTTGTAAATGATAGATGAAAATTTCAAACTTTTCATTTTTTTTATTTTATTTACCATTAAATTATAATTTTAGTACCAAAAATGAATTCTACGTTATTGATTTACTCGAAAACGATACCAAACATGACCTATGAACTAAACGGGGTATGTTAGAATTTTTCAAAGCAAGCCGGGTGAAGCGGTACTTTGACCCCCCCTCCCGAGCCCCAGGGGGGAGGATCCCGAAGGCTCCCGATCTTAATCGGCTTATTTTGATATAAGGAACAACTGTGCCAAGTTTCATGCTTTGGTCAAGAAAAAAAAGGTTTGGCCTCTTTTTGTCGATAAACGTCCCCACTATAATTCCCACAGAACCAAAGTTTGTTTTTTTTAGTTCGTTGTGTGTGTCTTTTTGACATACTAAAAATATAGTAAAATATATTTTTGCAAAATGCGTTTTTTCGACCGCCAATAGTTGTATGAAAAATTACTAAGAAAAAAAAAATCCTAAAATTTAAAAATCGTCTCTGGTATCAACTTATGGTATGGGGAATTAGGCGGCAAAAAATGTATAGCGTTGATGTTAAGCAAAAATATAACGATTTTTCACTATATTGATAAAATAAAAACTGATAAAAATCATAAATGTGATGAATGGAAGTGACTGAAACATAACACACCTGGTGATAAGCAGTCACGGTAGCCTATGACGCCTGCCATTCTAGAGCCTCCACATGCGCGTTGCTGGCCCTTTAAGGTACCTTTCCACCAGAGATGCGCTACGTGGATGTTTGATATCCACCACTAATGTTCATTGTTCCACAAAGCTTAGCGCTAGTGGGAACGGGTTCGACTAAGCTGATTGTGGATATCAGACGCATTCATAACACATTTCTGGTGGAAAGGCACCCTTAACAGTCCTCAGCTAGCTTGCAGGATAAGGAGCGTCCGCGGGAGTGAAATCCTCCTAAGCCGCAGTGTGCGACCATGGGGTGAGGATGAGCAGATTTATGACTAGAAAAACCGATGATTATTAGGTTTTGGTTTTCTCTCGTGTTCGATATAATACTTTATCGAGAGTTTTTGTTTGGGATGCGACAATTAATGAACTTATATTGAACTTCACTAAAATACAAGTTTATGGTAAATACATATATGGTCGCACACTGCGGCTTCTTCTTCTTCAACCTAGTGTTTTCCCGGCCTAGCGCCAGGGTCCGCTTTCCTGCTCAATCTTCTCCACTTTGCCCGGTCTTCGACATCCTTAGGCGTGAGATTGTTCTCTTGCATGTCCGCTCCCACGACGTCCAGCCAGTACTTCTTTGGCCTACCGGGGCCGCGTGACTTAGGGCCTTGGACAGTGAGATTAAGGCATCTGTTTCCGATGTAGGCTTAGGAGAATTCTTCTTCCGCGGACGCTCGTTATACTGCGAACTAGCTGAGGACTGTTAAGGGTGCCTTTCCACCAGAGATGTGTTATGGATGCGTCTGATATCCACAATCAGCTTAGTCGAACCCGTTCCCACTAGAGCTATACTTTGTGTAAAAATGAACATGATTGGTGGATATTAGCGCATCTCTGGTGGAAAGGTACCCTAAAGGGCCAGCAACGCGCATGTGGAGGCTCTAGAGTGGCAGGCGTCATAGGCTACCGTGACTGCTTATCACCAGGCGGATCGTACCCGTATTTACCATGGTGTGGTACCTATGAAAAAAATTGCATTTCTGAAATTTATGTTTCAATCACTTCCCTTCATCAAATTAATGATTTTTATTAGGTTTTATTTATCAAAATAGTGAAAAATTGTCATATATTTGCTAAAAATCAACACTATAAATTCTTTTGCCGCCTAATTCCCCATAAGATGATACCAGAGACGATTTGGGATTTTTTTTCATAGTAATTTTTCATACAAATTTTGGCGGTCGAAAAAACGCATTTTGCACAAATATATTTTACAACATTTTTAGTATATCAAAAAGACACATACAAGGAACTAAAAAAACCAAACTTCGGTTCTGTGGGAATTATTATGACCCCAAACGCTATATCTCCTCTACTATGGTATCCCATGTACATTTCCAATCCAATCTCGATACGCCATTAGTATACTTCATAATAGTATGTATCTATATATTGAACTGGCGTGGTATTTGAATTTTAAATCACGCACGGGACTACACGAGTATTTCCGTATTCAAATTGTATTTTGCTATGATGCGTCTGGGGACGGAAATGCTGTGTAACAATACTCTACTTTCTGATCAACTACTCACATATCCCGCGAAAACTTTATACCAGTATCCTGTTGCTTAGAGTCCAATGCGGAATGACATTTCAAAGAATTGAGTTAGCAACTTCGTTTAGAACGAGAGTCTATTCAAAATTCTTTGATGTTTGTAGTCACAGTCACCGGCATAAATATGTGATGATTTCTATACCTTGTCACATGAATGTATTGTTTGAAATGTCATACGAAATTGTCAAACGATTTAAAGCGATAAGGTACAGAAATCATCACTTATTTATGCCGGTGACTGTACTCAACAAGTTGTGGGTGGGTGCCTATGCAATAATCGGAATAATTTTCAGACGTCAATTGTTCGTCCCTGCAAAGTTCGTCAGAAACAATGTTTTTATACTATTGTGCCTTATATCTAAATAATATCAATATAGTTTTGAACGACATCTGCTCGGAAAACCGTAACGTAATCTACCTATTTTATAGTACTTAAAGTACTATTTTATATTTTTCCCCTCACTAGCTCAGAAATACGTGTTTTGTCCTTTAATACCAGCGGGTAAAAACGCATTTTATCCACTAGTGGGTAAAGTAATTTGACCTTGAATAAAGTCAAATTAACAGCTTTAAAATTGATTAAAGTAGGTGAATCTAGTAATCAAGATGATTTAGTAACCTGTGGAACTACTGGAAGCAGTGATAAACGCATTTTTTGCGTTGTAGTTTCCTCGCTATAATGAGGGGAAAAGTTTTGTGCTACACTCGGGTGCAAATGTATTTTACTTCTCGTGTGTTAAAAAACTCGCAAGTTCAGGATTCTATTCTCGAACCACTCGCTTCGCTCGTGGTTCAACTATAGAATCCTTTCACTTGCTCGTTTTTCAATTCCACACTCGGCGTTAAAATACAACTTTGCCCCCTTGTATAACAAATAACTATTATTTGTGATGGTGTGGTGAAAAATTTTGCGTTTCACTCGATGGCAAAGTTTGTTTAACCATCGTGCCTTGAAAACGCAACGCTCAAGATTCCATTTAACGACCGGTCTGGTCTAGCGCGTAGTGACCCTGCCTGCTAAGCCGCGGTCCCGGGTTCGAATCTCGGTGAGGGCATTTATTTGTGTGATGAGCACAGATATTTGTTCCAGTCATGGATGTTTTCAATGTATATAAGTATGTAGTTATCTATATAAGTATGTATATAGTGGCCTAGCACCCATAGTACAAGCTTTGCTTAGTTTGGGGCTAGGTTGATCTGTGTATAAGGTGTCCCCCAATATTTATTTATTATTTATATTCTTATGAATGCGTACGTGATAAATAATTGTTTCTGACTCTGAGGAAAATAAAAGTTAAATAGTCGAAATCTAATTTATATGAATTTACCACTGCATATGTCAATTTTTACTAATAGGTACTACTAGCAAAAAGGAACATAAAAATAATTACAAACTTAGAATAAAAATAGCCTTAATACTCAATTTCCATTTTTTTGGGAATTACCTATTTAGAAAATACATCCATATTAATATTATAAAATATGGGAAAGTGTGTGTGCCTGACTGTCTGTTTGTTTGTCCGTCTTTCACGGCAAAAAGTAGCGACGAATTAACGTGGTTTTTAAGTGGAGATAGTTGAAGAGACGGAGAGTGACATGGGCTACTTTTTGTCTCTTTCTAACCCCCCACTTCCCTAAAATGGAGGGGGGGGTTGTATTGAGCATTCCAAAATTTTCAAAGTTAACGCGAACGAAGCCACGGGCCAAAGCTACTTAGTTTATAAATGAATTGTAGGAAATACTCTGTGCCTTTAGTATTATGTATTTACTTAGAATGTACGTACGTTATGTTTTTTTATGTGCGGTAATTTTTTTTTCTAACATAGTTAAGTTAGTTTATTCCTGTGTATTATTGTTGAAAATGGATTAAACTTTTAAAGTAACATTGATTCATTCAAACAACGATGTTATAATTTAATACAGTACAGGTAAAATAAAAAATGTTCGTCGATGAAATGTTGGTGCAATTTGCAAACTGACGGATGGTGAGAGAGAATCGCAAAATGGCGCAGGAAATTTTATTTCGAAAATATGGAATTGCGAATATTTTTGTAAGCCCGTGAAACATTCGGTGAATGTTGGAGGGTTTATTGTATTGCCCGGTTCATTACAGTGAAGGGGTCGCCCTAAGGGAACATATCTGAATTTTGGCACATTATTTAATGTTATACAATTAAATTAAATGACGGGACAGAAATATATAGTTATATAGGTATTTATTCTTTTTTATTCATTATGATATGATCTACATAACTTTGACATGTAACAATAGTAATTTTTATAATGAAATAAATAAATCTAAATCTATAATAAGCAATATTATTTGAAATCGCATAGATAAGATATATTTACAATCTACTGATTGTTAGCTTAAAGTATAACGCAAGGATGCCGAGCTTTAAGGAGTTAGTTTATTGCACATACGTTGTATGTAATCCAATGCGTAAGCGTGCATTAAGCAATTATTATTCCGTTTTTTTAGCATTAGAGAGAACGTAAAAGCACGAAGCACGAAGACTTTTATATGAGACATTTTTGCCACAACTGTCATTCATCAACCTGTCAGTATCATAAACAGACATTTTAATAAAATACTCTATTGTTTTCTACCCTAAAATTATAAAAGTGTGTTTGTTATTTATATAAATAATACTTACAATTATTCATTTAATTTGAAAATATTTTTTTAAAATCTGTATTATTTAAAATTTCCTTAGGTATTTAGTTCTGGAAAGGTTGCATATTAAAAAACCTAAAGAAGCAGACATCTGGAACTATCGGTTCATTTTATGAGCTGTCAATTTTGTCAATGGTATTTATTTATTTATACATATATTAACGTATAGTATTTCATGATACGAGCACTTATTTTTATTACTTTATTATTAATATGTATTCTATTTTGTGCTGTGTGTTTAGTGGCATTCGACTGTGATTATTGCAATGGATCAGCCAGAGGCAAGCCCAAGTGGTTTGCAAAAACGCCGTCACATAGTCCTCTTAATGTTGGTTTCTCGAAAAAAAAAAAACACTTAAATTTTGCTTAGCAAATGATGCGACTGATATAACTATGGGTGCAATAAAAAAAATATTCGTGCTGCCTTCTTGGTAATCTCTAGCAAAAGAGTTGGTATCACCGTAGTGTTCTGAAAAAGTTACGTTTCCATTTTATCGTAACGTACGTCATTTTCACCAAATAACTAATATTGACCTGTTATGTTCTCGTTCTGGTTTCAAATTCTTAACATCTAATATTTGTCCTAAGTGCGTTTTCACATTATCCGATCCAGTATCGGATGTCGGACCGATATCCCATACATTACAGGCGCCATCTTGGAATTTTTCCAATGAAATCCTTCCGACATCCGATATCGGATCGGATAATGTGAAAACGGACTAAGAAGACGGTTGACGACGACTGCTTCTTTGTTTACCAAATTTCTAATTCAAAAAAAAACGAGGTATAGTATTGAGGCGAGCTTTGTCGTTGTTTGAAACCAATTAGCAATCGGCCGCGGCCGCCTTTGTTGTCGATGGAAGCTTACAGTTGCAAATTGTAAACAGTAAATTCAATTCACGGAATACAGTCTTCTGTTATGAGTTACAATGCCTGGTTGTGATGTTGTATCGTTTAGCAGCTTCCAAATGAACAAATATCCAAACTTTTTTTAGAACGGTGAAAATTAAATCACATATCACATTCACATACAATATAGTGCGGGGCGGAAACGGCTAATTAGTATGAGAGTACAGTCCTTGCTGGCAGAAAGCATGAAACTTGGCATGTATATAGCTTATAGGTTTATAAGAAAATATGGAAGTAGAAACACGCCGAGGTGTGAATGTTTCCCCTCTTTCCCCCTACTTTTGTATCCCTGATTTCAGTTTTTTAATATTTCCATGAAAACCGTGAAAGCTACCATCACGATGTCTAGGAGAAATATGTTCTTCATAAAGTTCTCTACAATATTGTCTTTGGAAGTATAAAGCTAGAACTTATAATTTTCAAACTACGAGTATGCTCATTTTCCCCTAACGATATTTCTCTTTGGTGACCTGAACGATAAGTAAGACTAGCGACTTTGCTCTTTTACCTGTGGCGATGTTGCTTCACAAAATTGTTCCTTGGGTCAAACTGATCCGATTTAGCTCAATAGTCATGAAATCGCACGTCTCTACCCCCCACAAAGACAAGGGTAAAGGGCCGGTTTCCTCGGTGAAAACTATGCATTACTTCTTTTTGCTCTTAGTGACTAGGACACATCGTATATCATTTTCGTGTAATATAAGGACGAGTTAAACATTTCTGAAAAAATCGTTGCACCTTATCATAGTAAGGCGGCGGAATTGAAAAAAGTCGTCTAGTTTTGAAGTTGATGTGACTGGAGAGTATACTGCTGACAAGTGGTATCGTTGTGATCGGTAGACTTTACTGAGTACGAAATAATGACTTGTCGCATTCTCAGACTGTGGAGGGGTTAACTATGATGTCACAAAGATCGCAATCCCGGGTTTCAATTTTTTGCCAATTTGTCTAGAACCCGTATGAGAAAGTTAATTTTAGTCTCTATCGGAAAATGCCATGAAATTCATCACATTTCTCATAAAAAAGTGAATTTTCAGCAAAAGAAACCAACGTGTATCCTTGATAAAATTACAAAAAAAAATTAAACACAATAAAATCAACAAATAAAAGAAAAAATAACTTAAAACTAAACTTAAACCCTAGTTTTTTCTCCCCTGACCCTCTGTGTAGCTTTTAGGCCAGAGAACAACCCATATGTCACCTTTACCTCCCCTTTTAAACTCGTCTAGGGTATCAAACCTAGGAAACCAGTCAAATTCCATACCCACTTTTTTCCTTTGTAACCACCGCAGACTGGCGATTATTGATTTTAAGAAAATGATTGACATTGTTTCTTAAAGTACTTTAATTGTACTTTCAAATGATACCAATATTGATAGGTTACGATGAATAAGATTAGAGGTATATCTGCCTGAAACGAATTTTGCGCGAGGTGTAATTTGGTAGACGCCGAATGTATGGGAACGCGTGTCAAGCGGTACTCCCCGCCTACAGGTATGTGCTTGTAGTTTGCTTATTTATTATCCGATCGTAGAAATTTAAAAATCAACAGATAGCTTAGTAATGTAGTTAAATGATTTACATAACATATTTTTTAGCTAAGTGGCCGTTTTCATTGCTTTTTTGAGTCACAAAAATCAAAAAAGAAAGTAAAAAAAAGTATTTTTTGCATTATTGTTAATTAAAAAATAACTAACAAAACTATATTTTTCACTTATAAGAAATCTTAATCAGCATGATATACGCTTTCAATTGACACCTCATTTTTCAAAATTGGATAAGGGGTTCTAGACAAATTGGCAAAAAATTTAAACCCGGGACCGCGATCTTTGTGACGTCATAGTTAACCCCCCCACAGTCTGAGAATGCGACAAGTCATTATTTCGTACTCAGTAAAGTCTACCGATCACAACGATACCACTTGTCAGCAGTATACTCTCCAGTCACATCAACTTTTTCCGAGACCCTCTCGCCGCTCTACTATCATACAAAAATAACGATTTGTCACTGTTCTGAACGTAAATGCATGCTGTTCTTCTATAAGAAATTTGTGTGTGTGATTTTTGTGTTTCTATAAACACAAAAATCACTATATCTTATGCCTTTAATATTTGAGGAGTTCCCTCGACTTCTCCAGGATTCCATCATCAGAACTGGGTTATTGGCTAATCTGTCCTATGTTTTATTTGTTGATAATTGCCGCGATGTAACTGTAAATGCCATAACTTCCATACTTAATGAAATACATAAAAATTCATTGTTTTGCTATATAATCGTTATTTTTGTATGAAAAGGTGCAACGATTTTCTCAGAAATGATTAACTCGTCCCTATATTACACGAAAATGATATACGATTTGCCCTAGTCGCTAAGAGCAAAAAGAAGTAATGCATAGATTTCACCGAGGAAACCGGCCCTTTCCCTTTGTCTTTGTGGGGGGTAGTGACGTGCGATTTCATGACTATTGAGCTAAATTGGATCAATTTCACCCAAGGAACAATTTTGTGAAGCAACATCGCCACAGGTAAAAGAGCAAAGTCGCTAGTCCTACTTATCGTTCAGCTCATCAAAGAGAAATATTGTTAGGGGAAAATGAGCATAGTTTGAAAATTATAAGTTCTAGCTTTATGCTTCCATAGACAATATTGTAGATAATTTTATGAAGAATATACTTCTCCTAGACATTGTGATGATAGCTTTTACGGTTTTCATGGAAATATTAAAAAACTGAAATCAGGGATACAAAAGTGGGGGGAAAGAGGGGAAACATTGACACCTCGGCGTGTTTCTACTTCCATATTTTCTTATAAACCTATACGCTATATACATGCCAAGTTTCATGCTTTCTGCCAGACCGGACTGTACATCTGGTTAAGAACTCGGACTAATAAAGGTTGACGGGTAGATAATGCATATTCGTTCGTAAACGGAGTCGGTAAGCAGAAATTTGATACGCCGATTTACTTTTCGTCGAATAATCATTTAGTAATTGTAAAAATTGCTCGAAACACAATAGAGGTAGGTCGAGTGATCATGAGTTGGCTGGAACTTGCGTACAAACTATTCTGCAGATTCAAAAATCTAGTTGTTAGATCGTTTATCAGAGTAACTCACATTTATTTCAACTACCTACTTATTTATATTAATCATCATGTTCTAATTCTAAGGAGACAGTAGCATTACCATGAGTTGCTATCGAAAACATACATTACGTTACTACGCTCGCTAGCGTCTAAACGCGGTTCGAATAGATTTCTATACAACTGGTACCATGAGTCAATCACTCGCTTACTATACTCGCTAACGTAAGCTCGATCCATCGTGTAGTTAACGTTTCGATAGGGATTGGCCTTGGAGTGGCGCGCCTAACTTCACATTAGAACCCTATCTCTTTTTCACTACACTGAAACAACGGAATAGGACGATATTTAAAAAATGTAAACATAACCCTGCTAATTTAAAACGTCATGAAACAGTATTATTATGTAAAGTGTTAGCGGGTTCTTGTATTAGTATTGGTTAGTTTGCCAATCAAGTAAAAATATTATTATAATGGTACAATGAACAATGTTTATTCTATTCTATTCTATTCTATTATATTTTAAGTACCCTTTGCCTTTGTATTAACAGGCACAATGATGACCTCTGCGAGTCAAGTGACCTTAGCTTCTCATATTCGGCTTATTTTTTTGTTTACGTCATATACCTAGGCAATCTTCGCTAGCATATCCCAAATAATGCCTTTTTGACATTATTTCTCATGGTACCGATTTCTATAGGCAGCCGTTACAAACGTAGTCGTAGCGAGCGCCTGATGGTAAGCCATGTACGAGTATTCTTGTTTCCAACTCACCAAATTTTTACTTTTAAAATTTTTAGTTCTCGCCTTCGGCAATTAGCACTTTTCTGTTCAAAAAACCGCACAAACAATTATTACCGCAGCGAAAATAATGTCACATTATACATTGTTTAAGAAAAAAACCGGCCAAGAGCGTGTCGGGCCACGCTCAGTGTAGGGTTCCGTAGTTTTCCGTATTTTTCTCAAAAACTACTGAACCTATCAAGTTCAAAACAATTTTCCTAGAAAGTCTTTATAAAGTTCTACTTTTGTGATTTTTTTCATATTTTTTAAACATATGGTTCAAAAGTTAGAGGGGGGGGGGACGCACTTTTCTTTCCTTTAGGAGCGATAATATTTCCGAATATATTAATATTATTAAAAAACGATCTTAGTAATCCCTTATTCATTTTTAAATACTATCCAACAATATATCACATGGGGTTGGAATGAAAAAAAATATCAGCCCCCACTTTACATGTAGGGGGGGTACCCTAATAATAGTTATTTGTTATACAAGGGGGCAAAGTTGTATTTTAACGCTGAGTGTGGAATTGAAAAACGAGCAAGTGAAAGGATTCTATAGTTGAACCAAGAGTGAAGCGAGTGGTTCGAGAATAGAATCCTGAACTTGCGAGTACACAAAACTTTTCCCCTCACTATAGCGAGGAAACTACAACACAAAAAATGCATTTATCACTGCTTCCAGTAGTTCCACAGGTGGTAAATCATCTTTATTACTAGATTCACCTACTTTTATCAATTTTAAAGCAGTTAATTTGACTTTATTCAAGGTCAAATTATTTTACCCACTAGTGGATAAAATGCGTTTTTACCCGCTGGTATTAAAGGACAAAACACGTGTTTCCGAGCTAGTGAGGGGAAAAGGATTTTTTTCCATTTTTTTTTTGCACTTTGTTGGCGTGATTGATATACATATTGGTACCAAATTTCAGCTTTCTAGTGCTAACGGTTACTGAGATTATCCGCGGACGGACGGACGGACGGACGGACGGACGGACAGACATGGCGAAACTATAAGGGTTCCTAGTTGACTACGGAACCCTAAAAAAGTGTCTATTAAGTGCGTAGTTCTTTTACAACAGCGATAATTCATTAATTCGAAAATATTTTAACAATGTATAAAATGTGAAACGTTCTTCGACTAAACGTGGCCTAAACGAAAATATTACTTTGCTAAATGAAAAATGTCCAATAATAGTTCGGATAATTTGCACAGAAGCGAACTGAACTGTATGCGAACCAAGATTCTACGTAACGTTATTCGACCAAAAGTTACAGCGATAGTTTGATTATTCGGCTAAATGGCATTCGGCGAATCGTTGTCGGCGAATCAATAATCGGCTAAAAAATTGCCAGAGAATCATTAGGTAGCCACAATAAAGATTAATACCTAAATAAAATCACAAATGGAAGAAGTTTTAATATCGCACATGTTAGTTTTCAATATAGTTTGATAAGCTCAATTAACGAGTTTTATGTTCAGTAACACTTCTACATACATCTGAAAGCTTTCTTTCGATGAACCTTCAAGCTTGTTTCCAATTAGATATCTACAACTTATTGTACAATATTTTCAGCAAAATTTGCAAGCAAATACTTTTGCTGTCCTCCGGTCGGAAATCGCCTTTCACGCCGCTGGTTAAACGAAGTTACCGCTTTCCGGCACTTGTCGAATAGAAAAATAGTATACCTACACACGTTGGCCAGTAGGTACATAATAAAGCTTCAGTGTCAGTGTCAGCCGAGGCGGAGGCCGATGTGTCTCACATGTGATCTGATACATTTCTTACTTTACTAGCCTATATTTTGACGATCGAATCCCGGTAAGGGCATTTATTTGTGTGATGAGCACAGATATTTGTTCCTGAGTCATGGATGTTTTCTATGTATATAAGTATTTATATATTATATATATATATAGTTGTCTTTCTTACTTTACTGTGTAAGAAGCCTATAAAATTTATTATAAATTTATTATTATTATTTATTTATATGTATAGGTAGCTGAGGAGGATTGAGCTGGTCAGTAAGGAGTATGGACTTGAGATAAACAGAAGTAAAACGAAGTTGATGTTTGTCGACCGCCCCGGCAAAACGTAAAGAACCAACGAGTTGCACGATCTGGAAGTGGTACACAGGTTTGTTTATTTGGGATCCCAAATATGCGACGATGGTGAATGCGACCAAGTGGTGGTTAGAAGAGCACAGATGGGCAAAGCTGCGGTAAAACGACTCGAGAAGATATGGGAGAATGCCTCTAGCATCAACCGCAAAACAAAGATCAGACTTATGCGGACCCTAGTCTTTTCTCGATCGGGTAGTCTATACGCGTCCGAAACCTGGACCATTAAAGTAACAACCCGTCGCAGAATAGATGCGTTCGAGATGTGGTGCTGGCGAAGAATGCTCCGGATCTCATGGACTGAACGCCGTACAAACGTTTCTATTCTTGAGGAACTCGGCATCAAAACGCGACTCTCCACTATTTGCACCCAACGTGTGCTGGGTTTCTTCGGCCATCTGAGCAGAACCGCACCAGATAGTCTAGAGAAACTCACAATCACGGGACGCATTGCAAGGAAGCAAAGAAGTGGAAGCATGGGCACGCGTTGGGCAGACAGAATAACGTCTGTGACAAAGACCACTTTGCAGGCTAGCATGCACCGGGCCCAGGATCGAGTGGCGTGGAGACAACTGGTGAAGAGCATCCACATTCGTCACGTCCCTCAGCCATGAGGATACGACAAAGAAGAAGAAGATGTATAGGTATGTTTATTTTCACCACACCACCTGGTAAAAACTTACTTTGCTATTTGAAAACAGATAGCAAAATTGAATTTTATCCACAAGAGTGCAAATTTCATACAAATTTTAACTTGTCTTAAGCTGACTGGTAGAATTATAAGTGATGATTTTGAAACATAAATATTGAATAAATTGATTGATTTGATTTAGTTTGATGTTTTATTGTCAGTATTTTGCTCGTTTTGGTGTGGTGAAAAAAATTGTGTATCACTCGGTGGCAAAGTTTGTTTAACCTTCAAGATTCAACTTTTTGAACCACTCGCTACGCTCGCGGTTCAATATTGGCACGTGAGGTAATCAACAACTTGCTCTTTTGTAAAACAAATAACTATTTATCAATAGCTTAACATTAAATGAAAAGCCTTACCCTCTTATTCATAAACGTACACTAAAGTTATCAAGCCGATAAAGTTCGTTTGTCCCTTTCCGACGTATTGGTGTGATAGAAAGGGACAAACGAATTTTATCGGCTTTATAACTTTAGTGAACGTTTATGAATAAGGGGGTTACAATGCAAATTATTACTCCATTTATTTATGATTATTTAGTGTTTTTTCACTTACCCAAATAGTCAAGATTTGGCTGGGCAA
This sequence comes from Leguminivora glycinivorella, assembly GCF_023078275.1. Lineage (NCBI taxonomy): Eukaryota > Metazoa > Arthropoda > Insecta > Lepidoptera > Tortricidae > Leguminivora > Leguminivora glycinivorella. The sequence continues at coordinate 40,834,539 of NC_062998.1, forward strand.
TTTTAGCTACTTTGATAGACCATGGTGCAACTGTTAGCATCTCCGTGGGGTCATCTCCAAGAATGTTTTCTGAAACAAACATGCATATTAAAACATTGTACTTATATAGTTTGGCCACAATCTCTTCGCCCTTTTCATTTCCACACTCAGGAAATGTTGGACTGTCAGTGTGTGGCAAGTCTTTTCGTCTTGTCGCAAGGCGCTTCACTCTTTGTTCTCGCGTTTCTATGTCATCCATATGCTTGATCAAATCAGTTAGCACCACTGAAATATACAGACTAGGGATGGTTAAGATTTTAAACTTGAGAAAAAACGGTTTGCAAGATGTCTGCTGTGGAATTTTTGCCATAATTCTGATTGCTCTTTTCTGTGCCAGAAATGCAGCCTAGACATTATACTTATAACTATTTCCCCAGTACTTTATACTATAGCGTATCTTGGGTTCTACTAACGCGTAATATACAATTTTTAGTTGTACCAGGTCTAACTCGTCCCGAAGACTCCTAAGAGCATAGCACGTCAAGTCATATTAAGTCAAGAAGCGTCCCTGACACACAGTAAGTATATATATATAACTATACTAGCTTTTTCCCGTGGCTTCGCTCGCGTTAGAAAGAGACAAAAAGTAGCCTATGTCATCCTCCATCCCTTCAACTATCTCCACTAAAAAAATCACGTCAATTCGTCGCTCCGTTTCGCCGTGAAAGACGGACAAACAAACAGACACACACACTTTCCCATTTATAATATTATATATAATATATATATACATATATAAATAAATAAATATATATATATACAGTATGTAAACTAACGAAAACCATTTACTGTAACCCGTAAATGTCCAGGTGATACTGAGAAACTTTTACTATGGGACCAACACCCAAAACGCGAAATAAAAATTTACTCTCCCATAGGAAATATTAACTATAAAATAAAACTACCTATGAAACTGTCAGAAGATATTTTCGTGATTTCGGGGTTGATCCCATAGTAAAAGTTTCTCAGTATCACCTGGACATTTACGGGTTACAGTAAATGGTTTTCGTTAGTTTACATACTGTATATATATATATAAGTATGGATCCATTTAGAAAAGGTCTGGAATAGGTAGGTAATCAAATATCCATAGACCTAAAATGCACGCATTTCATTGCCAGAAGATACAAAAACATTGCTTACTGCTGTAAAACCCATTTACCGCTCATAAAGCGAAATTTATTCGCTTATTGAGTAAATATTCGAATGAAGCTTCTACGAGTAAGATTGTGAAGCGGCAGCTCGTTATGGGACTTAAAAGAAAATAAACGACGAGGAAATGTGCCCTCAGGAAATACCGTTTGTCGTCGCGCCGTCGCCTGCTGATCGTTCTACGACAATACACTATAGGAATTCCATTTTTATTTATTATTTATAACGTATTTCTTTTAGAAGCTACGTGTGACAACGACTTGTAAAACGGGAGTCAATGAAATATTACTACAACTGGCGAAATACGTGAGGAGTTTTTATATTTCAATATTTATACTTTTTAGAATATCCAAGGACCTATTTAATGGAGACGTATATATGTTATTTATTACCTACGGTCAGCGGGGAGGCGATCCAGATATTTAATCCTATATTCAATATTAGCATAAATGGGACTTCAGTTTTATAATCCTAAAATACTAAATAATTGTTAAGCGTGTTAACCATTTATAGGTATTATTTTTTATAAATAATGGCTTATAATTATGATTTTGCTAAACTAACTTACAAGTCCGTTTTTCATCGTCTTATTTTAGAAACCTATAACACAAACCTATAAAATGGCATATAAAATTGAGTGCCCGGAACAGCTGCAGCGTGACAGTAGCTACTTACAGTGCTTTCTTATGGCGTCCCTATCACGTAGTGTGATGTAACTCATTTATTTTATAACAGCCAAAGTAAGCGCATCAATAAATTAAGCTTATATTTCTCATGGATGAACCCTTTAGGGTGTAGTCACATCTATCAGCAACGAGTCGCATTATATGTATGACAAATCGCTCGATAGTATGAAGACGCTTCTGCATCGGAAAGCTGAAACCATGTTCATACGAGCGATTTTTCATATACAAAATGCGGCTAGGTTCTGATTGATGTGACTTCACCTGTAGCCACACGGATAAACAAAACACTGCATATTCTGACTTCACGTAAGCCGATTACACTAAAATAATGCTTTCGCACTTTAGTGGGAATACCGAGTTACTCGTAACTGGGATGCATTCTCTGAATTTACTAAGTTACATTTAAATACGCACTATCTTTGTGTGTGTTAATTGACTAATCAAGTACCTACTATGTTACGGTCAAACAGCCTATCGAATTACATAATACCATACCATATCTATTACGAGAGTCAATGAGCAGCCGATTAGCACTTTACATGTATTTGAAAAGCCTTGATATATGTAACAGAATATTCTATATAAATAGTCGTAATTTCATCAAATTATAAAGGTACCTACTTAAATAGATATCATACATGAAAGAAAAAGCGACCGTCCATCGGTGGCTGACCCATCTATCGGTGGTACATATACAAGTAGCGGTACTATTATAGTTTTACTAGACGTGCCCGCGCGGCTTCGCTCGCGCAAGTGATCGATATCCTACTTTCACGCTTTCACTGTCCTTGCACCCAATGTGGAATCACGATTAGCCTCAATTTCAATTAGGGAACGCAATCGGTAAATAGTTTGTATGGAAATAACTTGTTATTTACCGGTTTCTCGGTAATTCCCATATAATTATTTACCTGTTTACATGCCCTAATTTCAATGCCATATCACCCATAATTACAGAAGGGTACACTTTTCAGTTAAGAACCGTGAACGTGATTAAATATCGACTAATTATAACTCTAAGTATCATTGCCTTCAGCATTCAATCTTGTCAGGGCTCAAAACTGTAATACCTCTTTAACCTTTGTAACTTAGTTTGGACTCAATAAATGATATGATTTGAAAAAGAAGAGGTTGTACTTTTTTATCCACATTATTTATTTAAAACCTTTATGCAAAACAATCAATCTTAAGTATATGCATCATTACTTAATAGGAATATTCTTTATCCTCATAAAGTAATCTGTTTAGCTATACCGTAACCTCGGCGTGCTTCAGCCCTCGAAGGTTACATTGTCTACCCTAAAAAAATAACCATGTATAAATATTTTACTTTGGGAGTAAATATTTGTTCTTTTTAATTAAAAAATATTTGAGTACTAAATAATGTGCATTAGGGTAATTCCGAATAACAGAAATGCTCTGGTAATTCCGAAAGGGGAATGTTGATATGCTGGAAATAATGGTGATTTTTACGCGACTTTCGTAATCAGACGACTTTCGGAATTACCCTAATGCACCTTACCTCAAACACTTCTTTTGAAGTAAATTCGCTCTTTAATAAAACAATTATTTACGTACTAAATATTTCAGTGTAAATCTCATTTTTGGCAAACACTTATCAAAATTTTGGCAAACACTAATCACTTGCTTATTCTTAAATTGAGATGGCTGACTCAGTCTTAATAATAAATTTACCACAACTGGGCTGTTCTATGTTAGTGAGCGAGAACTCTTCAATAAATGAGGTTTCAGATAGGAATGAACAGTCCTCCCCTTGTGAACTCTGTTGCTTCCTCTTAGCTAAGGTCGACAGTTGTTTCGCTTTTTCTATTTTATTTTTTCGCTTAAGCCCATTTGCTGTTTCAAGCCCGCATGTTTCACAATTCATGAAAACATCTGTAAAACAGTTTTAATATTATTTATCACAATCATTATTGAACAATCTATGATGTTATAGGGTCAAAGCACATGGTCGGTTGTAATTCAACTGCTTGATGCGGTTCCCCGACCGCGGGTATCCAGTACTTAACTTTAGAAACGGGTGCTTTGAGCCGTATACGGGTGTATACAGCTCAAAGATGAGTAAAAGAAAATTTATTTCGGAACGTATCTAAATATATAAAAGAAGAAGCTGACTGACTGACTGACTGACTGACTGACTGACTGACTGACTGACTGACATATCAACGCACAGCCGAAACCGCTGGTCCTAGAGATTTCAAATTTGGCACGTAGGTTCCTTATATAGTGTAGAGGAGCACTAAGAAAGGATTTTTCAAAATTCACCTCCTAAGGGGGTCAAATGGGGGTTCAAAGTTTGTATGGGGAAACAAGATTAGTTTGACTAAAATTTAACCCCTAAAAGGGTGAAAAGGGGGTGATAAAGTCAAAAAAATCAATATGGGTATCGTTTTTATGGTTTATCGGGTCGCTGATCACGATAAATACAACGTTTTTAAAATCTAACGAGGCGGAAGTGAAATACCTTCTCCCCTGTTGTGGTGCAATGGGGTTTAAATATCAAAAAAATATATAAAAGAAGATATTGACTGACTGACTGACATATCAACACACAGCCGAAACCGCTGGTCCTAGAGATTTCAAATTTGGCACGTAGGTTCCTTATATGGTGTAGAGGAGCACTAAGAAAGGATTTTCCAAAATACACCTCCTAAGGGGGTCAAATGGGGGTTCAAAGTTTGTATGGGGAAACAAAGATTAGTTTGACTATTTTATTCGAAACTTCACAGGAAGATTCCTTAAGACATATGACTGAATACGTGTTTCAGGTTTTTTGAAAATTTAACCCCTAAAAGGGTGAAAAGGGGGTGATAAAGTAAAACAATCAATATGGGTATAGTTTTTATGGTTTATCGGGTCGCTGATCACGATAAATACAACGTTTTTAAAATCTAACGAGGCGGAAGTGAAATAAATACCTTCTCCCCTGTTGTGGTGCAATGGGATTTAAATATATAAAAGAAGATAATGACTGACTGATTGATATATCAACACACAGCCGAAACCGCTGGTCCTAGAGATTTCAAATTTGGCACATAGATTCCTTATATGGCGTAGAGGAGCACTAAGAAAGGATTTTTCAAAATTCTCCTCTTAAAAGGGTGAAATGGGGGTTCAAAGTTTGTATGGGGAAACAAGATTAGTTTGACTATTTTATTCGAAACTTCACAGGAGGATTCCTAAAGACATATTATGACTAAATACATGTTTCAGGTTTTTTGAAAATTTGACCCCTAAAGGGGTGCAAAGGGGGTAAAGTCAAAAACACAATATGGGTATCGTTTTTATGGTTTATCCGGCCGCTGATCACGATAAATACAACGATTTTAAAATCTAATGAGGTGGAAAAGAAATTTTCTCCCCTGTTGTTGTGCATTTTCTCCCTGTTGTGGGGTTAAAATATCCAAAATAGTCATAAGTATAGCTTTAGTTTTTATCTTTACTTCTGGTTCAAGAGATTTCAAATTGACACGGAAGTTCCTTAGAGGAGCACTAAGAAAGGATTTTTCAAAGTTCACCTCCTAGCATGATAATTTGACAGGGGCAAGGACAGGGACAGGGCCAGGGACAGGGACAGGGACAGGGACAGGGACAGGGACAGGGACAGGGACAGGGACAGGGACAGGGACAGGGACAGGGACAGGGACAGGGACATGGACAGGAACGGGATAGGGTTAGGGATAGGGATAGGGATAGGGATAGGGATAGGGATAGGGATTGGGATTGGGGTTGGGATTGGGATTGGGATAGGGGTAGGGGTAGTGGTAGGGGTAGGGGTGGGGAGGATAGGGATAGGGATAGGGATAGGGATAGGGGTAGGGGTAGGGATAGTGGTAGGGGTAGGGGTGGGGGTGGGGGTAGGGGTGGGGATAGGGATAGGGATAGGGATAGGGATCGGGATAGGGATAGGGATAGGGATAGGGATAGGGATAGGGATAGGGATAGGGATAGGGATAGGGATAGGGATAGGGATAGGGATAGGGATAGGGATAGGGATAGGGATAGAGATAGGGATAGGGATAGGGATAGGGATAGGGATAGGGATAGGGATAGGGATAGGGATAGGGATAGGGATAGGGATAGGGATAGGGATAGGGATAGGGATAGGGGGATAGGGATAGGGATAGGGATAGGGATAGGGATAGGGATAGGGATAGGGATAGGGATAGGGATAGGGATAGGGATAGGGATAGGGATAGGGATAGGGATTGGGATTGGGGTTGGGATTGGGATTGGGATTGGGATAGGGGTAGGGGTAGTGGTAGGGGTAGGGGTGGGGATAGGGATAGGGATAGGGATAGGGGTAGGGGTAGGGATAGGGGTAGGGGTGGGGGTGGGGGTAGGGGTGGGGATAGGGATAGGGATAGGGATAGGGATCGGGATAGGGATAGGGATAGGGATAGGGATAGGGATAGGGATAGGGATAGGGATAGGGATAGGGATAGGGATAGGGATAGGGATAGGGATAGGGATAGGGATAGGGATAGGGATAGGGATAGGTATAGGGATAGGGATAGGGGGATAGGGATAGGGATAGGGATAGGGATAGGGATAGGGATAGGGATAGGGATAGGGATAGGGATAGGGATAGGGATAGAGATAGGGATAGGGATAGGGATAGGGATAGGGATAGGGATAGGGATAGGGATAGGGATAGGGATAGGGATAGGGATAGGGGACGGGGACGGGATAGGGATAGGGGAGGGACGGGGACAGAGACGGGACGGGAACGGGGACGGGGACAAAGATAGAGATAGGGACGGGGATAAGAATAGGGATTGGGGTCGGAATAATCGGTCGGCAATCGATATCTAGGCAGTGTAAAATGCAGGTGGCTCAGTGGGAAGGTATTAGTAAGTAAGCATCGGCGAGTGTCCTGCATCCGTAATAACTATTACATTCAATGTGCTGTAAGAAGATCGTTGTTTGCTTGCCTTTTATATGTTTACGTTTGCAATAAGTATAAGCAAAATGGAAAAAATTGTAAGCGATAATGCAAGGAAGTACTTTTTACCCTACCGACCATAGCGTCGAGATACTGGCTATGTGGGTTGTATGAAGTTTCCCCAGTATAAATATTTATATAGGTAAAATACATACATATTCGTACCTACTACCTACGCTGTGGTCGCTGTGTAACAATTCTACAATCATTGCAAGAATTTCTTTAAAAACAATAGGTGTAAGGTACAGTCAGCCAAAACCGGACCGTACAGCAAATAGATCAGTTACAATGGCCCTCCAGTTGAGAATTGCCCCGCTTTACCTTAATCAAAATAATCGCGGACAGATGTACCTACAAAGAAACCTACGGATCCAAATGAAAATCTTATTTTTTGTAAACGTTTCAATAAGAATACTTTTATTACGCGGGTGAAGCCGCGGGTAAAAGCTAGTAAAGACATAAAAGGCAAATAAAACGAATGCCTACTAAATAAACCTAATATAAGACAAACCTTAAATCCTAAAGTTATTTATCTACTTACAGTTCTAGGCATCGCCAAACCAAAATTCGTCACATTAATTTTCAAACAAAATAGGACGTTGTAACGAGAACAACACCGAACGACCACGGGCGCGCCATCTGTTGTAGCTGCGGTGCTTTACTCAGGCCACACGCTCACGCACAGAGCGCACCCCGCACAACCGCATCGATCAGCCGTCTAATTCCTACATGCGCCAATAGATGTCGCCCACACACAGAGCATCAGGAAGATAGAACACGCGAACGTTTGGTCAACGTAGAAACATGACCCCCCGGCGTCGACCGAGTATCGTTGTACTCTCACAGTAGGAACTAGCTTACTGCACGTTCTATGCCTTAACCTTTGCTTAAGCATATGACTGTCTTCTAGCTAAGTAACCCTACCTAGCCATACATGCATCATACATACTCCTGCTGGGTCATGTAGGTTCAGTGAGGTATCACTAACTTGTAACCTTGTCAATAAAGTCCAGATTCGTACTCTCGGTTTTCTCTTCGCTTTGCCAAACGCCATCCCGCATTACAACGTTTTATTTCCTGTCACTTTGAACAAAATAAAAACCAATACTACTGCAGGTATACCAACATAACAAACTCACAAAACATAATAAACTTTCATCAACTTGAACTTACGTACTCGCCAAACGAAAGACCGAGTAAGTGCCAATTGGATCCCGAACATAGCCGAAGTTTTGAAATCGTGGTTTTTATGAGATTTTCGTTAGCTAATTGTAAAATAAATACGCAGCGTAATCGGCAGTTTTCATACTCATTTTCTATTCCTATATTTAGACAATAGATTTAAATAGTTTTCTATTACGATACTTGCGTTGTATCCGAGAAACGTGGTCCAAAAGTTCTTAAAATTTGTAGGGCGCCATCTCGTTTCTTCCCTCGTTTTTATCCCTTTCTGGTTTTTCGTTTTTATATAAGTAGAAGATATATGAAGAAGATGAAAAACACAAAAAATAAACCTGATTGAATTTGATTTGTTTCCTAGTTGTGTATAAGTGAATAAAGTGAAAATTTTAACTGAGCCATCGGAGTATACTAATAAGTAATATAAAAATTGTATTTTAATATTATTTAATTAGACCCGCCTCACTAGGTTAAAGCGGTCGTCAATTCCTACTGGAACATGAAATGCACAGTAGCTGTTTAGCGGCAAAATGCATACTAAAAAAACAAATAACGTGAATGTAAACATTCGCTTTGCCAATAGAATGTTTTTTTTTTGCGCTACAAAGATGTGCTTAAGCGTACCATGCGGAGATGTGCAGCCGCGTAGCGTCTGTGATTGCCGCCCGGGGCCGATCACCAATTTTGCCGATATGCCGCCCCTCTTATGATCAACATATCTAGATTATTTGCTCATTATACTCGTAGTGCGAGTTGTGCTATCGTTGTAAGGGCTCCGTACACCAGAAGAAGGGCTTAAGCGCCTCGTTTTTTGAAGGCACTTAAATCATTTATGAGAATAATCGATATTCTGAACAATTTCTAAAAAAAACGAAACAGAAATTAATTTAGTTAGATTTCAAGAGATTTGGTAACTCCTTTCAGCAGCAGAGAGTGAAATTTGAGTTTTCTTTCTTTTAAGTCCGACTTACGCTTGACTGTAGGTTTATAATAGGCTTTTCTGTGTAATCCATAGATTGAAGGCTATCTCGTGTATTTTTTCTGTGAATTTTTTACCTATTTTCTTAAATTACTTGACTTATAATTATTTGAGAAAATATTTTTGAAATACTTATAAAAAGCTCTTTCATTTGATATGTACGAGTAACATAATTAATAGAGTTTAAAAAACTTTAATTTTTAATTTTCATTTTCACCAACCAAAAGTGACCCCTACAATTAAATTTTCTTAATTTAAATTGCTTGTCCGTCTTTGGGTCACAGGACATAATTATGTGTGCCAAATTTCAAGTTAATCGGTTCAGTAGTTTTGGAGAAAATTGTCTGTGACAGACGGACAGACCGACGCACGAGTGATCCTATAGGGATCCGTTTTTCCTTTTTGAGGTAATCCAAACCAATAGCTTTTGTCTTTTGTTCCTACTAAAGAAGACTGTCAACCAAATCTTGGTACTAAAAAAACGGCAAATTTAAAAATAGACGGCTCAGCGGCTAGTTAATTTCTTGAAACGCGTGCCTTCCTAAACCTTGGCGTTGGCGGAATCATCGACGACCATATTCTAACACTTCAAAAAAATATTGAAAATATAGGGGCGAAGGTTGTTTTCTCATAGAAAATTTAAATTTCGCGCCTTTTTAGGGTTCCTTACCATAAAGGTACAAATAAAAGGCCCTTATATGGTGCGACTCTGTCCGTCTGTCTGTCTATCACACTATTTAATATCTCGAGGACTACTTAAATTATGCTATCGCTTTGAAATATGCAATACTTATGAACATCGTTAATCTCTACAAATTGAAAGTATATTTTTTTAAATGTATCTTATACTTTTAAACGAGCAATTCTTGTATATTTATTTATTTATTTATTTATATATATATTTATATTTATTTACACTGACGATCTCGGAAACCGCTCTAACGATTTCGCAGAAATTTGTTATGTGGGGGTTTTTGGGGGTGAAAAATCGGTCTAACTTATCCTTAGGTCCCGGAAAACGCGAATTTTCGAGTTTTCATGCGTTTTTCTTCGCGCGCCATCTCGTGTGCAGTAGTTGTACTGTTAAGACAGAATTCTTTCGGTCGATGTAAGTACTATTTATTGCAAACACTAGATGGCGACACAGGTCAAGGCTAAAACGAATAGAAAATACACTATTTGAGTTTTTGTGGCGAAATGCGCGCCATCTCGTGTGGAGTAGTTGTGTTGTTAAGGCTGAGAATTCTTTCGCTCGATGTAGGTACTATTCATTTTTGAACTAGATGGCGACACATGTCAAGGATACGAAACAGAACCGAGCGAAGCTCGGTTGCCCAGATATTTAATATTAATTACAGAAAGTGGCCAAAATAAAAGGGGGGAAAACTATAAATTTCAAATTTACTCGGGCAAGTGGGGTATCGTTACAAAAAACTCAAACTATACATATCAAAACTATTTTTTTTATGGTTTTTTTCTTGTGGAAAAAAAATGTTTTTGAAAAAAAAGAACTTTTTTTTTTACTTTATAAAAAATCCTTCCAGATTTACGTTTTCAATTTGAACACTCTTGCGGGTGTTTATTGTACCTGTATTTTTTACAGAATAAAAATGAAAGTTTTTGCTTTCAAAGAGAGGAAAAATGGTTAAAATCGGTTCACACAATAAACAATTATCCCATAAAAATCATCCTCCATACTAGCTCGCACACATTAGTTTACTTAATTTGCCGAAAGATATCGCTGTACGTTGAACGCTCATTTCCTACATCGCATTTTTCCTGATATAATGAGGTCGCTTCAGGAGCGTCCTTACATGTCGTAAACTATTGAAGTCGAGTTGTGATTTTCTTAAGACGTTGTCTAACAATAAAATTGTATATTCAAATATTACTTATGTGGGAATTGACTCTTGAGGGATTTAGTCAAGTTTGTAGAGTTATATGAATAACATTTTGATGAAAGAAAAAGTGACCAAGTCCTCTGGTGCCTGAGGCTGGAATCTAACCAGCGTACTCTCCAATCGCGGGAAATGCCTCTTTATCCGCTCGGCCACCCAGGTCACAGCTGTCGAGGTCGAAATTATCTCTCATATGAGTAATCTACAAGACTCGATACAAGGACTCGTAGCGCCCTCTGTCCATTCCTAGGGCAGAACGGTATGGTTCTTGCCCCCCGTGTGAACCAAACTCAGGTTGGTTTCGACACAGCTCGAGAGATGGCGCTGCTAAATCAATTCTAATGAACACAAGTTAAATTATAATCTATTGAAAATATTTCAACCTGTGCTGTCTTAAAGTAGTCACACTACTATGTATATAAATTAAAACCGAAATAAATTACACATATGAAAGAAAAAGTGACCAAGTCCTCTGGTGCCTGAGGCTGGAATCGAACCAGCGTACTCTCCAATCGCGGGAAATGCCTCTTTATCCGCTCGGCCACCCAGGTTTATTTCGGTTTTAATTTATATACATAGTAGTGTGACTACTTTAAGACAGCACAGGTTGAAATATTTTCAATAGATTATAATTTAACTTGTGTTCATTAGAACATTTTGATGATTCAACTATTGAAAGTTTGTACGGAACCCTCGGTGGGAGAGTCCGACTCGCACTTGGCCGGTTTTTTTAGTGCTAAAATTTGGTTGACCGTCTAATATTACTCGGTGACCTTAGCACAAAGCTAAAGTATTGTTTACTTACGCACATAACATACGAGAAATATTTCAAACTTGGAACAAAACTATTCAACATTCAATTCAAATTCCAAAATACTTAAAATAGACACTTACCCAATTTGACAATAAGTGAATTGAATATCAATCTACAAATCAAATGTAATATTTTCCAATTATAATTAAACTTAGCACTAAGAAGTAATTGCAGTTTTTAAAATCGAAACTTCGGAATAAAATGACGAATTTTGTTTGCTCAACTCAAGTATTCATCTGTCGTAAGTACAAAAATGTAAAACTCCATTCATTACAAAGTAAGGCTTAACAGTATGATGATAAGGTGTTTTATCGTGTAATATAGCTGCCGCTTAAGCTCTTTCGCCATAGTTTTTCGAACATTCGCCTATAGTTCGTGCATGGAAGCTCGGCGGCTGCTCGGCAGCGCTCGGCCGCTCGCGCCCCCGCCCCGCGTCCCTCGCAGCCGTGGTGCATTCGGCGCCAGCACAAAACAGAGAATTGGCGCGTTTCTCAGCGCGATTTGAAAAATGATGGTCTCATAATTAACAATTTTATTTATTAGGTTCCGTAACAAAAAGGTACAAAGGAACACTTATGGTGCGACTCTGTCTCTATGTATGTTATAATTTTTAATTGCCGATTTTGCCGCCCCCTGTCATGTGCCGCCCGGGGCCATGGCCCCGTGCAAGCCTTCGAAAATCAGAGGCGAGTTGAACTTGACGCCAAGAACGTCGAGATAAAGGCCCGACCACCTGCGGTCATAAACTATACTTATATCGGAGGGGTGCTGACATGCAGTGTCGTACATTCTCTGCGAAAATAGGCTACCTACGTCATACAGGAGAGCTCATGACTGTCGCTCTCAATAGCCATTTACAAACCCAGTCGCTGAGGCCGAAACCGGCCGGGACAGGATGATAAGAATGGCTGAGCATTTGCAAAGCTTTGGAACATGGATATTTAGCCCGAAAAGCCTGAAATCAGAATTTAAACCTGAAGTCTGAGATTTAGTAAATTACATTCAGATATACAATCAGAATTTCAGTATGTAAGAAATATTTATATCTATTTATTAACAGCGTGTGATAATAATTATGATATAAGTAATAGATATTAACAAACGTAAGCTTTGTGAAAGTTAGGACACCTAAGCGTTTAGACAGCAAATATATAGGTATGTCTCAGTCTCAATCCGTTTTTATTCATCGTGACCGTGCCTCTAAAATAAAAAAAAACGCAGAGACTATCTGAGTTTTTCAGTCAATGTCCATGAAATAATGTCAATGGTTGGCCAAAATTGAACACTCACCAATAAACTCTAAGCCAAAAAGTTTCCACGTGCCGCGCCTTGTAACGATGATCACTTGTGGGCACACGTTGCGGTGGATCTGGCGCGCCGTGTAGTGCAGGTAGTGTAGCGCCTCGATGATCTGCGTCAACACATTGAACAATCAGTAATTATTGTATCAGGGTCAAATAATAGATTCAGATTCAGATTCAGAAATTTATTTGCTGAAACATGCTTACAATAAGGTCTTAATACTAGGTATAACAGTTCTACATGTTTGGTCATAGAGACATGCAAATATTTTGTAGTGTAATGTGTGTCGCATGCATTAATTTAATGTCTACTTACATATTAATTAGACAATCTTATAACTATCATTATCATTACTATTAATATATTATGTGTCATTCAGATATTCCTGAATACTGTAGTAGGCCTTAGAAGCTAAAAAGTTATACAAAGCTTTTTTAAATTCATGAACGCTCTCAAGTTTTAAAATGTTAACTGGTAATTTATTATAAATTCGGGGTGCCATACACAAAATACTTTTTGATACAAAAGCTGTTTTGGATGATTTATAATTAATTTTCTCCTGTTGTCGCAGACTGTTAAATTTAGTGAACTGATGTAAATTACATTTGACATACATTGAAATTTCATAAACATAAAGACACGGTAGAGTCAATATTTTGAGTGTAATGAAAAGTTCCTTGCAAGATTCCATGGTTCGAGTACCGCATACAGATCTCAAACATTTATTTTGACTCAAGAATGCCATTTCCCTGTCAGTTGCATTACCCCAAAACATAACGCCGTATCTTAGTGTCGCAGTTACGTGCGCATAGTAAGCCGTTAGCACTGCTGTTTGATCTACAACCTTTCTTAAATTATACAGTGCATAACTAAATTGATTCAATTTACTACATATATTGTCAATTTGATTTCTCCATGTCAAACTACTATCTAAGCTTAATCCTAAAAATTTCGTGGAGTCAGTTTCAAAGATTCTTTGATTTTGATAGGTTATTGTTAATTCATGTGTATTACCCAAGTTACCCAAGTTATCCAAGTATACTATAAAAATGCCTAACTAAACTATTCTACGCAGTCATACATTCTAAAATGTAGGTACCGGCTTGCAAAACACCTCTAAAATAGTTCACCTAGTGAACGAATTCACTTAATGCAGAGCAATCCTCTACATATGTTTGTGACTAAAACTACCTTGCGAGTTTCGATAGCAGCAGTTTCTGAACTAGTTGAAATGTCCACAATGTACATTCCCGAAATAAAACGACCGTAGGTTTTCCAGTTTTTCCCATCCGATAGCGGATTAGTGTTACTACCAATCCTTTATAAAATCCTGCTCGAGGTTTTAATCTAAAAAGTTTTTTTCAAAGGTGTGAGCGTTTGCGACTTTAAAATATAATGACTAATATACTGCACATTGGGCATTTAGCTAAAGTTGCGTTTTTAATCGGGCGGCAAGAGGTTATATGTATACATAATGAGTGTATACCAGTAAACAGACGAAATTCAAAAACATCCTGGGGATCGATTTTTGAATTTCGAACGCACGAATTCGCCGTTCGAATGTCAGTGGAAAACGACGGAATGCTATTTTTGAAAAGGACAGCTCTGCTAGTAATTTTAAAACTAGTGGCAATGACCACTCGTTTTCGATTCTGTTAGTAGAATTTAAATCGCTAGTAGTGGAGATATTATTGAACGAATTTCACAAAATCGAATGGTCGAGATTCAAAAATTGGCCTCCTGATATCGGACCAGAAATGTAAAAAAAAACTTAATACATTTTACACCTTTCATAAATTTTACATATCACACATCTGTGAAAAGATGATTAAGTAAGTTTAAGTAAAATTGTAGTTTATGTAAAGTGACTTTGAATATCATATTAATCTGTAAATAGGTAACTATTATTATTTCTAGTTTAAGTATATTGTATAATGTTGCGATTATAAGACTTGTACTTAATCTTACCTAGCCTCACAAAAACCCTGGTTCAACTTCAAAGTTTGTTTTAAAATAAATGAACAGTTCTCTTCCTGGGAGGTAAACAACTTATCCAATTTGGGACGAAATTTTGTCGTCGGCTGAATTTTTTAAATACAAGTCACCTAACTTACCGGTCCTGTCAGTATTGATTTGAGCAAACTTATGCATCCGTATATCTGCCAAACTTAATTAAATTTCGCTAAACACAAACAGATCAAAAGTTAGATGAAAACAACCGTTATTAGTGAAAAGACTTTTTTACAATAACATTTTTATTGACTTTCCGACAGTCTGTTGTACTAAAGTGCTATATTTCTCTACCGTTTTCATTACATTTCACCTACTCAAAGGTTAGCTGGAAGAAATCCCTTATAAGTAGGCCTAAGTTCACAACGTCAAATAGAAATGTTCAGTGACAGAATAAACTAACCAACTTAGAGTCTGCAAATACATTAATCGGTAGCCTTGTACACAATGATACTTGGTATTGGCTTCGTGCGAAGTGCATGGAGGGGGTAAGCAAAGCGATCGCAGTGCTTGCGGTGGTCAAAATCGACACTGATTGTGGTTGTCATCTATCAAAACTCATAATAAAATATAATACAATATGTAATGTTTGATATGGGGCATCAATGTTGTTTCGTTGTTAATTGTAAAAATAATGGCATAAACTTTGCACGTTCTATGCGTTTCTTAGAGCACACTGGAAATTGGATCAAAGAACTAAATGGATAGCTACGGTGAAAAGAAAACGTAAGTGACATGTCAAAACAAACCATTATAATAAATTATATTTAAGCTTTGTTTACCTTAATATTGTTCAATACGCTGTTAGTGTTTTTCCTACCGTAAAAGATTATGCTTAAAGATTCAGGCCTAGCCTGGGAATAGGCCCGTGTCGGATATTTCTGCAGCCGCGGACATGACTAGGTACTTACGTTTAGATTTGTTTTATATGGCATTAACGGGACGGAGGTTTAGCGAATACCATGTCACTAGCTCGAAGAACTTGTACCATTACTCCTATGTTCTTCAAGATTCCTTATATGCCCTGCCAGCACCAATTTATTGACTCTTTCTGTAGTCTGGGGTTGGAAGTTTATACCGTGAGTAATGCTTTGGAAACTGATTTTTGGTATTATATCCATGTCTTTATAATCTATCTACCTAAATTACACTTGAAATAGTAGCTCTTGTTATTCGATTTATTTAAAATTAACGAAAAATCGTTAAAATATAATGTTTGTTTACATGTAATTTTTTGACATTTTCCACTTCAAGTTCACATGGTAGTGGGCGTAATTGTCATGCACGTAGCCAATATTAATATCCTCTATTTGTATAAATAGCATTATTTGGTAATAAATTGGGTACGTGTTAGGAAAACACAGTCAGTTATTAGATTAAGTAATTGCATTTGAAAATTTAAAGAGTTAAATAGCCATTTCAGTATCTCATCCTCCTTGAATTATCCCGGCATTTGATACAGCTCATGGGAGCCTGGGGTCCGCTTTGACAACTAACCCTAAGATTTGGCGTAAGCACTAGTTTTTACAAAAGCGACTACCATCTGACCTTCCAACCCGAAGGGTAACTAGGCCTTATTGGGATTAGTCCGGTTCCCTGATGGTTCAGCGACTGGCAAATATCAAATGACATTTCGCATTTAAGTTCCGAAAAACTCATTGGAACGAGCCGGGGTTCGAAGGTCGAACCCGCGACCTCTGGATTGAAAGTCAGTCGTTTCAGTATATAATATAAGTAATTATACTAGAAATCCGTACAAATTTGATTGTGCAAAAGCGATATTCATGCACAGTTGCACGACCCTAATTAAAGCATAAGTAGTTAATTTAGAATTGGTACGCGATGGGAGGAATTTAATTTTTAAATGAAAAGAAAAAAGTAAACAATATTTTTTATTGCAGAATATAAAAGATCGTTTATTAATTTATAGCGTGTCACATATATTTCAATCATTCAGTATGTTTATGCACAAAATTACGGACTTTTCTGAAAATAGTATTCATCATCCTCTGAACAAGATTTTCATCCATCTTTTTTGTCTGTTGATTCCGTGTGGACCGCAAGGAGTGGATATTTTGCCACTATTATTTAATTGTCCTTTAATGAAATAATGATTTGGGCAATAATTATTGCCTAGTAGTTTTCTGGAAATTCAACAATTTAGCAATCATTGACCCAGACCAAGGGGATTTTTCACGTATTTGTTCACAGTGCATTTTCGCCGGTCAACGTCCATCATCAATAACTTACAAACGCAAAAAGTTAGATCAACCAAATTTCTAATAAAGAGTTATCAACGTATTAAAATTAAGATGTGATTATCAGTTTTTTTTAATTTTTAAATATATTTTTTTTATTCGTCGCTAAACGCGTGCCAATACTATGTTAACTATGCTTTAGACATAATTTTAAACATATTTACTAGGGATGTACCGACTATTGATTTGGCCGACTAGGCCGACTACCGACTAGTCGGCGCTTGGGTGGCCGATTAGTCGGCCGACTAGTCGGCTAGTCGGCCAGAACATAATTTTCGATAAATTCACATTTTGAATGTCATTATTGGTCCTTCGTTCGCGCTTTTCATGATTTTTTACAGATGTTCAAAGGTTCATGACAATATTTATATACATTTTCCATTTTTAACAACCGGCTTGGCTTAGTGGGTAGTGATATCCTGCCTATGAAGTCGATAATCCTAGGTAGGAAATTTATTTCTGTGGTGATAACAGATATTTGTTGTTATGACAAAAAAAGGAATTACTAATAGCAACATAATACAAACATAATTTTCAGCTGGTAATTTAATTTTGTACTGTTTTTCTATCACTAATGAAGTGCCGACTAATCGGCCCTTTTTGCCGACTAGTCGCCGACTAATCGCCGACTACAAATGCGGCCGGATAGTCGGCTTTCCCGACTAGTCGGCGACTAGTCGGTACATCCCTAATATTTACCTACTTTGATAAAGTATTGACTTCCAAAGATCCTTTTGTTGGAGATTAAGACGATACGGTAGCGGTCAATTCTTCATACGAACGCTCTCGACTATTTCCTCCCTGGTTTTTGAAGATAGAGCAATGATTTTTTCAACACAGGTTGTTATTATTTTTATCTGTGTCGGACCGTTTTGATTTTTTTGATATTCTACTTTTTAAAGACTCTAGAGCCAATCAAAAATTTCCAAAAACGGCCTTTTTCATTGTGGCGCAAAAAAAGGTGTGATACTCAAGATTGGTAACAATTAACCAAAAAAGCTAAACCGTCCGATATAGATTATTTAATTGTTATTCAGACTCTCAAATTTCGTTCCGATTGATTAAGTTTTGAAGGAGGAAAGAGTCGAGAGCGGAACCTCGATTTTAAAGATTTTTTTGAAATATATTTTGACTGAGTTGTTCTTAATGGACAATTTTTTTTCGATAAATCTAGTTAATAACACTTGTATATTTAACTAAAATTCCCAAGTTGAAAGGGGGGCTCCTTTCCATTTTAGCATTATCGCTACCGTATCCTCTTAAGTAAATCTTAAAATCCATTGCGGGCGAGCGCTAACGTCTCCTGGGTGCAGCTACTAAAAGGGCGGATAAACTTAGTAGACCCGTCTCCATGGAGACGCGTGCGGCCGCACTTCGTAACAATATGTGGCTTTCACACAAAGAAGGTCCTTATGCTTCTATCAGAATGGATGTTTTGAAAGAAAGAAAGAAAGAAAATACATTTATTGCCACAACACCGAGTGAGTACAAGGAAAACATTATAAATACCTAATCTAAATATTAGACTACTGTAACTTAATTATTGTATTAACGTAACATTAACATTTGTTGTTGTGACAAATGGTTTGAGCGTCAGCATGATGCTGAACAGCGTCGACACAACATGAGTGACACTGCAGCGCTGTTTTTCAACCCAAACCATAATAAAAACTAAATATTTTCGAGTTAAATGAAATGAAATTAGCTCCAAAAAAGAAAACATTTTAAGCACCAATGTAAAGAAATAAAAACGATTTATACAATAAAAACATAAAGTTCTGAGTTTAGCCATTTTTCATACCTCTAGGTACGTACATTTGCCATTTCCTTTTGTTTATTAAATATGAAATGCTTGCAGTGCTTTTTAAACGTAATCAAAGACCGCTTTAAATCTTTGCTGCTCATCCATAACTAAACCCAGATTTCTAGCCTCGGTAACTCTCTCTAGCACTTCATTGTTTATAGATATATTTATATTCTTACTAATAACACTTTTTACTTGCTGTTTAGTTCCCATTACTAAATATTTCGTTTTGGCCGCATTTAAGACGAGTGAATTTTTATGTGAACACTTATTAATATATATAATAATATAATAGGTCATTATTTAGTTCAATGACAGCAAGTTCTGAGTCCTTGGCGTAAAAAGACTTATAAATTTCTGTGTCGTTTGCATAGAGATGAACTTTGCTGTGTTTTACAACATTTACTAGGTATATCCGCGGTAAATGCTACAAATAGAAGAGGGCTGAGTATTGAACCCTGTGGCACACCTCGGCTTAACTCCATTACTTGTGACACTATGGGATTTCCGTTTTGATCTTCGGATATTACTCGCTGCTTTCTTTTAGTGAGGAATGATTTACACCATTGTAGAGCATTATTTGACAATGTTGGAGTTGGAGGGAGGATATTATTTATACATATAAATGCGGGCACAGTATAATAAAAAGTACTATCGTACAGTATGGCCACTCCCGCTCCCCGCTGAAAGGGCCGCCCACCCCCTCTCGGTTACCTCACAGTTACCGCCTGTCAAAAACTTGAACAGTCGACCTGTCATATTTCACTCATACAAGCATAGTACGCGTTCACCTACACGAGCTTAGACTGTGTGCTAGGAACGCGCCTCTTTTATATATTTGATCGCGAGTGACCGCGGTGTGATGCGGGTGTCCTCACTGACTGATTGACGGACTGACTGACTGATTTATCAACGCAGAACCGAAACAAATAAAATTAGAAATTGCATTTATAAAGTGTACAAGAAATAAGAAGAAAAAAGAGGATGAAACTTTCAAAAGTTTGTATGATGATATTGATGATCAAAATTATTTTGAGCTAGGAATTTAAAACGATATTAATAAATAAATATGAATGAAAAGTAATTTAAGCGTTTCTCGAAAGAGGATGAAAGTTTGTATGGGGGTCTCAAGATTTATTTTGTAGTAGGAACTTGACACTTGGTAAAAAGTAATAAGAATAGAAGAAATGCAATTTTAGCGTTTTTGGATATTCATTCCCTAAAAAGGGGTAAAAAGGGAGATGAAAGTTTGTAACACATTTTATTTTATTATAGGAACTTAAAACTAAAATTTAATTCAAGAATAGTGGTTTCTGGTTTATTGAAAATTCATGCTTTAAAGGGCGATTAAAGTTTTATTATAAATTCAATATTTAACATATAATTGAAACAATACCTAGTTAAGAAACTGGTAAATCTAAATCGGCCAATACATTCATTTTGAGAAAGTAATCCACGCGCAAAAGTTCTTCGAATATTTTTTTTTTCATTTATTGTTAAAGTATTTTTTGACAAAACCACCAAATTTTTTTTACAAACTTACTTTTAGCAATAACTTACTCGATAACAGGGTCTTGAAATAACAGGGCCAGTTCAACAATTATCCGTATTGAACGCGGCTGAATGAAAATCCGCCGGAATGTATTTGGTGCCATACGTTATTAGCCATAACGTAATATGAAGGATTATACAACCGAACTGTTATATTGATAACGGGTGGTGTAAGCGTTTACAAGGGATTAGATCGATCAATAACAATGGCGTGGGTTTCTATTCCACACGCGCTCAGCTTTCAAACACAAAGATCTTTATTGTTAGGCATAAGAGTATGTACACAAGAGACTTGATGATAGTATGCATAACTTGATTAATAGAATTGTGGGATTAGTTAAATAAAATAATAAATAGAAGTATTTTATATAACAGTATAAATATAGGTGCGATCGAAATTAGGGTTTCTGCTCGAGAGTCTCGAACTCGAGACTTCTCGAGAATTTCGGCTTCATTCGAGACGAGAAAAAAATGACAGGTACTCGAGACGTCTCGAGGCCCGAATGTAAAGTACGACCTGAAGTGAAATGCAACTTTTTACCTTCTGCCCGGTCTCATCGCGGTGGGGACGGTGTCGAACGGCGGTTATAAATTATAACGAGATAAAGCGATCTAACCTCTCATTCCAACGTAAGCTGGCAGCGACTTTGGCTAGTTTTGACAGCCTCATGTGTTTTTTTTTTTTTTTTATATATACTACGTCGGTGGCAAACAAGTATACGGCCCGCCTGATGTAAAGCGGTCACCGTAACCTATGGACGCCTGCAACTCAAACAGTGTCACATGCGCGTTGCCACCCCATTAGAAACTTGTACATTCCCTTTTGCTGTGTTAAGTACACAGTAAAAAGGAGTGTACAAGTTCTAAGGAGGGTTCGGGTTGCCGACGACTCAAAGGACAATAAACGGAACAAGTTAGTTCCGTAAGTCCTCCCGTCATCAGCACACCGCACCCTCGTTGAGCTCTGGCAGCCTTACTCACCGACAGGAACACAACACTATGAGTAGGGTCTAGTGCTATTTGGCTGCGGTCTTCTGTAAGGCGGAGGTACTACCCCAGTTGGGCTCTGCTCTAGATTCGAGCGAGACAATATCCGCTGTGCTGTGCCCTACCACACAAAGCGGAATATCATCCGCTATGCTCTACCTCCTAATTTAAAAGCAATTCGTCATTACAAAAAAGTCAGCGCGTTTATGTATCTTGGGTCATTGATAACCTGCGAAGAGTGCTATGGCTAACTTCGACAAGATTTGGAAGAACAGAGGAATCCGACGTAAAATTATTTGCGATTATTTCAATAATCTCGATATTTATGTATTATGGACTTGGACCCCGAAAAGTTTTGATGTGGCTAAGATTGACTCTATTGAGATGTGGTGCTGGCGAAGACTGCTACGAGTATAACTTGAAAAGCTAGAAGAACTAACAAACATCTCTATTTTGCAAGAACTGAATATCACCACACGGCTCTCCAAAATATGCCAAGAGCGACCCTCAGATTTTTCGGACACATTATGAGAGCACCAATGCATAATATGGCGAATTAATGGTAAACATTCTTGGGGTGGGGCTCGTAAGAGATGGTCTGACTGTGTGAAGAAATCGTGTGGCGACACTGGCGACAACGTATACTGTGCAGTCCACATGGATTATGACCGCGTTCAATGGAGACACGCTACTTGTGGTCGCGATCCTCGGCAATGAGGAAACGAGGAAGAAGAAGAATTTATTTTAAACGTTTAATTTCAATGACATTATGATTTAATACATGAAATTTTAATTTACTTAACCCGTGCACAGGCGGGGAAGTTAAAGGATTAGGTATTATTTTCAAGACTATAATTGTAGTTTTCTTGTTAAAATTTGATTTATATTTAATTCAAAGAAGATTTTTATTGCTCTTACGCATTTTTTTATTAGTGTGGTGTAATAAAAACTACTAATCATATTGTTTATTATTTTATCAAAATTTTACCATTTATAAAAAAAGACTCGAGACTCAAGAAGACTCGAGACTTTGGGCTCGAGATTTCTCGAAACTTGAGACTTCTAATAGGTCGAGAAATCAGAAACCCTAATCGAAATATTTCGGGCTAGAACTATGTGGCGGTTATAATATTTATTACAGCTATTTATATATATATATAAATAGCTGTAATAAATATTATAACCGCAATATATAAATGGTAAAATTTTGACAATTCGAGTCGCTCGTCGTTGGATGCGGTCCAGAGTGAAATATTAATATTATGTTACAGTATTTCACTCCAGCCCACCGCCTTCAGCTCTATAAGGCGCAGGTTCGCCCACACATGGTGTACTGTTCTCATCTATGGGCAGGGGCACCTCAGTACCAGCTTCTCCCTCTGGACCGCATCCAACGACGAGCGACTCGAATTGTCAACTGCCAGCATATCTCCGATCGGCTTGACCCCTTGGCGCTGCGTAGAGATGTGGCCTCGCTCTGCATTTTCTATCGCATGTATAACGGGGAGTGCTCCGAGGAATTGTTCGGATTAATCCCTACCGCTTCTTTCCGCCATCGCCCTACGCGACAACATTTCCATCGTCATCATCTAGATGGCTGGCAGTCCTCAACTGTGCGTTTCTCCAGAAACTTCCTGCCCCGCACAGCTAAACTGTGGAATGAATTGTCGCCTGCGGTATTTCCGGACCAATACGACCTTCAAATCTTCAAGAAAAGAGCGTACACCCATCTTAAAGGCCGGCAACGCACCTCCAACACCTCTGGTGTTTCGGGTGTCCATGGGCGGCGGTGATCGCTTACCATCAGGCGACCTGTCTGCTCGTTTGCCTCCTATCCCATAAAAAAAAAATAATAATAATAAAGTTAGTGCTAAGTAGGTGCCCTAACTTCTTGTATGCTTGCAGCGAGCTAGCGAAAACCGGGCTCTCGGGAAGTTTTGCACGCCAAACAACGCGGATGAGTTTTCTAGAGTCAAATTATTACTTGGAATAAACCAATGGTCTGCAATATGAACCCACTAGAAAGAAAATCGCAAGCATTCTAGAAATGTCACGAGATTCTGTAAGAAAACAATTGAATAACAAGTAACTGACAACTACTACGCTATTCTTATAAACAGGTATATAGATATTTTTCTGGCGCGAACGAAGTGACACTAGTGACTTCCTTCCGATATCGATAACTTACATTATAATATGTACCTATATTAATTATTATAATTATGTCATTAATTATTACTGTGGCACTGAATCTTGAGTAGTTTCATGTGCTCTGTCTACCCAATTTAGGGAATATAGGCTTGAATTTATTTAAGATTTAACATTATTACATTATGTTAAGATTTTAGAGAATATTATTAGGGGCAATTAGTAGAGCAATTAGGGGCAATGAACCAGTGAGCTACAACTTCGGCCCTGTCGTCACTTTCCATCAGGGGGGTTACCATGACGTACTAAAGACGTTCAGTTTAGGTTGAGAGAAAGGGACACAGCTATAGCAGTTACATAGCTCCGTCCCTCTCTCTCAACCTAAACTGAACGGCTTTAGCACGTCATGGTAACGTCCTCAAATGTGACTAAGGTCAATCACTGGCCAGTTTATAATAAAAAAAACCTTATGTAAGTAAGGCTATTTATCGATAAAGGATTGTCGATGTTTTTATTTTGCCAAGCACTTAGGTACAACTTGACGTTTGTGCCAGAAAAATATCTAGGTACAGTCGACTACAAAGAGATGTATCCATTTTTTCACCTTATTACAATGCAATAAGGTGAAAAAGTGGATACATCTCTTTGTAGTCGACTGTACCTATACTTATAAAACAAGATATCACCATTGCTGTCCAATTACTTAGCTTCATATGATGACTGTATGCGCCTACGTAAGTTGTAATCATTTATAAGTACTTCTAACTCCAAGTTTACTGACGAAATAACAAAATATTATCTTATACTTTTAAACGAGCAATTCTTGTATATTTATTTATTTATTTATTTATTTATTTATATATATATTTATTTACACTGACGATCTCGGAAACCGCTCTAACGATTTCGCAGAAATTTGTTATGTGGGGGTTTTTGGGCGTGAAAAATCGGTCTAACTTATCCTTAGGTCCCGGAAAACGCGAATTTTCGAGTTTTCATGCGTTTTTCTTCGCGCGCCATCTCGTGTGCAGTAGTTGTACTGTTAAGACAGAATTCTTTCGGTCGATGTAAGTACTATTTATTGCAAACACTAGATGGCGACACAGGTCAAGGCTAAAACGAATAGAAAATACACTATTTGAGTTTTTGTGGCGAAATGCGCGCCATCTCGTGTGGAGTAGTTGTGTTGTTAAGGCTGAGAATTCTTTCGCTCGATGTAGGTACTATTCATTTTTGAACTAGATGGCGACACATGTCAAGGATACGAAACAGAACCGAGCGAAGCTCGGTTGCCCAGATATTTATCACTAATTTGATACATCGTCATATGATTTCATTTGACTGCAGTTTGATAAAGGTTCCATTATAATTATGTATTTCGGTGTTCTAAGCCCTTATACTTAGGTTTACTTAAATGTATTCCTTGGACGAGTGAGAATAGTGAGATAAACTGTTAAAACGGCGAAAATGAACAAAAAGTGGATCAGTTCAGAATTGATTACCCTAACAAGCTGATAATCTTATGTATTAGATATTATTAGACGTATGTGGATTCAAATACCGTTGTGTAGATTAAAGTCCATTGAATAGATCAACTGAATCGAATCAGTATGTCGTTACGTGCTTAAAGATGGATTATGGGATTAACGGGGCCTTTGGCGTCGGTAACGGAGTCCCTTACAAAGGCTGTCTCACATTATTAACCCGTTCATTAATTAGACCATGCTTAAAATAATATACATAGGTCGGAACTAACTAATGTGAGACCATTGAGCAGAAAATAAAGGTAGGTTGTGACACTACGTTGCAAATTAATAATCTAATATTATACCGTAGGCACAAAAAAAACACATTATTGAATTCTGCTTATTTTATTCAATAACGCAACTCAGTAAGAGAAAATGAATAAGCTAGAGATGGGCCGAATATGGACTTTGCCGAATACGAATATTCGGCCGAACATTCGGTTCAGCTTTTACCGAACCGAACATTCGGCCGAATATTCGGTTACGCCATATTTTTAAAGAGGATGTTGAGATTAAAACTATTAAATGATTGATAATGGTTACATGTGTTACTACAACTATGTTTTTATGATTTAGTGGATAACTAAAACTTAGTTAAAACAACTCTGAACTCTTCTCAACTCTTAAACTACGGTTTTTAACTTTTTTACAAAACAATTGTATTTATATTTTGACGCATAGGATTCTCTCTTTTTAGCAGTTCCTTGAAAAGCTACTAACATAAGAGCTCATTATTCAATGGAATACGTAAGATCTTCATTAGTTATTTACTTTGTTTATTCGGTAAATATTCGGCAAAGCAACCGAATAATTCGGCCGAATACGAACATTGAAAAACTTGCCGAATATGCCGAATACCGAATATTTACCGAATATTCGGCACATCTCTAGAATAAACCTACAACTCTGCGCCCGAAATCAAACGTTATTAAATACAAAACGTTGCTTCCTGTCGAGTCAAAGAGCTACCTACTTATTATTGATTGTGAAAGATACTTATTATTGATATACATTACATGAAAATAGTACATTACGATACAAGTGCGTAAAAAAGGAAGTTCGAAACGAGTGTCAATAAATTAAAAAACGACCGAAGGGAGTGTTTTAACCAGTTTGACTCCTGTCAACTTTTGGCAATGTACAGTCAGCCAAAAGAGTGGTTTACTTGGTAGAGTCGAAAAGTGGTAAACCACTTTCTTGGCTGACTGTACGACGTAAATACTAGTCGTGTACTAGTATGAGATTTTATTGTCGTGCACACATGTGTGGCACACTTCTGGAGGCTCTGCTAGCGCAATGACCTGATGAGAGGTACTTCATTTTAAAAATACCTGGATATTACAAGAATTATAAATAAACATCTGTTCCATGCTGCTGAGGTGCACGATCACCACCTAGGGTGCATGTAATGAGAACGAGCACAAAAGACCTTAACAATAGAAGGCCTTTGTTAATTAACAAATAACAGAGAAACAAAAAAAACGGCCTCGGGTCGGGCAATTAACAAAGTACACCGTGCACTTGAATTACGCACCAATTTGAAGTGGGCCTAATTATAACAAAAGGTATGAGCCCTATTGTTAAGTTTCGAGTGCCATCGGGCCTTCGTATTTGAAATGGACTATACCTATACACTAAGCATAACTTTGCCACAGAGAAGAAAAAGTTGAATTAATATTATAAATTCAATGTTGTTTTAAAACAATGTTGTTCATTGCACCAATAAATTGCTCCGATATTTAGAATAAGATGATACTCGTAATTGTACATTGTTGGCTATTTAAAAGTGCTTATTGTAAGCCTATTTGAATAAATAATATAATTATTGAATTTGGATTTGAATTTAATATTAACAGAATAAGACTTATTTTACTAATCAACTCAATCACCTTAAAGGTGATACCATGGTACCTTATCATGGTACCTAAAGTTCAAATTATTGTGCTAATTTTCATGCACAAAGTCTACTTTTCAGCGACACACGCAATAGCAAGATATGTATAGGTATGTCATTTCCAATAACTATGCTTACCCATGAAATACCATTAAGTATATAAATAGCTATATACATTAGGGTGGAGCGAATTTAAAACTTTTGGAAATATGCAATTGAATACCACTCAAAGAATGCCTAATTTTATGTAGATTCCGAGAAAAATAATTTAAAAAATCTAGCTATATACTTTTGGCCCTCTACCATTGATTTAATAAAATAATATTGATATTTACTTGTAAAATATATTTTTTTTTAATTTTACATATTTTTTTTACATTCATATATTAAACAACACCTTTGGTATTGAAAATGATTTTAATTTCAGTTTTTTTTACTTTAAAACATTTTTTTTCTGAGACCTAAATTGACTATAAACTTGGAATTTTCCAAAAAATCCTATTTATATATAACTAGTGCTTAAAATATATTCTAAGCATGTGACAGAAAAGCTATCAATCGAAATAAACTCATAGCACATTGAACAACATAACTGTCCAACCAAAATTTTTGGTTATAACGCATCAAAGTATGCTTAAATTGCCCAATTAACGCCTAAAATGTCACTTTTGGTCATCATGTAAAAATAGGAAAAATCAAGAGAAATGCAAAAACCCAAAGCATTTTATTTATATCTAAAGATGTCCTTTCATATAAAATACAACCCAAAAAATATACTGTACTCGTTACTTCGTTTATCGTATTTCGCATGATAACGTGATTATCGAGTTAAAAATGAAATATTGGAATATATTTTTATTATTTTTTAATAAATTTAAACATTATTATGGTTAAATTCACTTAATAACAGGTTTTTTTATATCATAAATTAATAATAAAAAGTAAAAATTGACATCAGACATATTTAATTTATTTGTTAATTTTACCTATTTTTTTTTTGCTTTTACGGCTGGTAGAGGGCTAAAAGTAGTACTTAATTTTAAATTTGATACCGGAAATATAATCTACAATTTTTTCCGCAACTTTCGATACCTATTCCGTTATGGATTTTTAATTTTTAGTTTTCTCCATACAAGCACGCTCCACCCTAATATACATACCTACCTACAGCTGCGGTTACCCGTTTTATTAAAGTTGACGTTCACTAACGCTATAAATCTTAATAGCAATATGTCACATAATGTTATTTCAGGCTGCCAAACGATGTGAATGAATATTTTTCCGACGGTATTATAACTTTCATACCGATAAATTTTGCCCTAGCTTTATAAATAAATATATAGATTGAGTGGGCAGTCACTTGCGAACGAATGTTTCTGGAAATAGTTAGCTAAGGCGCTTGGAGCTTTAGGGCGTTATTACATTGGGGAGAACCGAGAGTTGCGCGCTCGAGACGAAGTCGCAGTGCGCTCGCCTCGCTTTCAACTCGCTCACAGCTCGCCCAGCTCTATAAGTATGAAGCGACAGTGAATAACCTCGCTATGCTCGCGGTCCAATATTGGAATCTTTCGCTTGCGCCCCTTTTAAAACAAATAACTTTTTCCCTTTGGTTTACAGAACGATGTTTACCTTGCAGTTTTTTATATGAGATAGGAGTCAAACGAGCAGACAAAATACACCAATTTTCGGAAATAAAAATACACTGACATAATGAAATGACACACGTTTGTTAACATCGTTCAGAATACTACAATCCTCGCCGTAAATATACTAGTATAATTTTGTTTTGTCTTTATATTTTTGTTTTGCTATAAAGATTCCCTATATGCCTGATTCGCTTTATTTATACTCTCATCCGCAACGTACCGCAAACGGTTATATTTTGTGTGAAAGTTTTATTTTATTTTATTTTATTTATTGGAGAAACAAACAGGAATAAATGTACATAAAACATAACATTTGAGTGGGTATAGATAAACATACATCTACCCCCTTAAAAGTTCTCACTAAAACATATGGGTTATAAAATACTTAACACTACACTAACATTAACAGTAGGTGTTCTAAACTAAAATTAAATTTAAATTTAAATCATGCTTAGTTTGAATTGACGAAGTTTATAGTAGGGTACTTGCCTGATCTTAAAATAAAATAATTTTCATCATGCACGAAATAAAGAACCAGAAAATTATAAGAGAAGAAAAAGTAGTTAAATTTTAAGGTCAATATCTATTTAGTTTTATAAAGGAAATAAGTTGACCGTGACTTCATTACATCAAATTTTCATGTAATTCTAATTGAAAAACTTGCCGAATATGCCGAATACCGAATATTTACCGAATATTCGGCACATCTCTAGAATAAACCTACAACTCTGCGCCCGAAATCAAACGTTATTAAATACAAAACGTTGCTTCCTGTCGAGTCAAAGAGCTACCTACTTATTATTGATTGTGAAAGATACTTATTATTGATATACATTACATGAAAATAGTACATTACGATACAAGTGCGTAAAAAAGGAAGTTCGAAACGAGTGGCAATAAATTAAAAAACGACCGAAGGGAGTGTTTTAACCAGTTTGAATTGACGAAGTTTATAGTAGGGTACTTGCCTGATCTTAAAATAAAATAATTTTCATCATGCACGAAATAAAGAACCAGAAAATTATAAGAGAAGAAAAAGTAGTTAAATTTTAAGGTCAATATCTATTTAGTTTTATAAAGGAAATAAGTTGACCGTGACTTCATTACATCAAATTTTCATGTAATTCTAAACATAGCAAACCGTTTTGACAGTTCTTAAAGATAAATTTAAAGATAAATTTATTTGATTAATCGGATAGTAGCCTATTTAGCCTGATCACGTGAGACTATATTTAATATCATGCTTTTAAATGAACTTTTTTTCGTATTGAATATATCAACCGAAACGAAGCGCTTGTTATAAGTGTTGCACATACGGCGCAAGGGTGCTCGCACACCGGCATTGTTGGAGGATGTGGACACGGCGAACAGGGCGGCGGAGCGCGAGGTGGGACGAGACGGTACACGGAAGTTTATTTGTTCTAAAAGCTCTATACTGTTGTAATGACCTCTACAAATGTTATATCATGTCATTGCGTCAGGGGTAAGTAATACGAGATATAAGAACGTATCGTATATTACTTATAAAATATACGCTCACTTTGTATAAGCTTGTTCAGCATAACGTTCACTGGATATAATGCTCAAAATCGATAATAGCAAATCATCTAATTTCGAAGTGGATAATGTTCATTCTCTATAATATCAGTGTATATAAAGATTAATGTATATAACGTTAGGGATACCTAATATTTATAACATATATTAATCAATTATTCTAATATCAAAAGGTGTAATGTTCATAATATCTAAGATCTATGTTTATAACCTTTGGGATACCTAATATTAATAACCTATATTTTTCAATTAATCTAACATCAAAAGGCGTAATGTTCATTCTGTGTGTAAGATTTTAAATGCATAATAACCTAACCTAACCCACTTTCTTAGCAACAGTTTTGTGTGGGGGTCGCAATTCTAACCTAACCTAAACCTACTCTCTTAGCAACAGTTTTGTATGGGGGTTGCAGTTCTAACCTAACCTAAACCTACTTTCTTAGCAACAGTTTTGTGTGGGGATCGCAGTTCTAACCTAACCTAAACCTACTTTCTTAGCAACAGTTTTATGTGGGGGTCGCAATTCTAACCAAACCTAAACCTACTTTCTTAGCAACAGTTTTGTGTGAGGGTCGCAGTTCTAACCTAACCTAAACCTACTTTCTTAGCAACAGTTTTGTGTGGGGGTCGCAGTTCTAACCTAACCTAAACCTACTCTCTTAGCAACAGTTTTGTATGGGGGTCGCAGTTCTAACCTAACCTAAACCTACTTTCTTAGCAACAGTTTTGTGTGGAGGTCGCAGTTCTAACCTAACCTAAACCTACTTTCTTAGCAACAGTTTTGTGTGGGGGTCGCAATTCTAACCTAACCTAAACCTACTTTCTTAGCAACAGTTTTGTGTGGGGGTCGCAGTTCTAACCTAACCTAAACCTACTTTCTTAGCAACAGTTTTGTGTGGGGGTCGCAGTTCTAACCTAACCTAAACCTACTTTCTTAGCAACAGTTAAATGTTATATATGGAGAACGGTATGGTATATAAACTGATATTAAGCTAATATAATCATTTTATTAAGTAATGTTATTTATGGTAGACGGTATACTTAGTGTATGGTATATAAACTGAAATTAGCTAATTTAAACATTATATTAAGAAATGTTATTCATGGTGAACGGTATACGTAGTGTATGGTATATAAACTGAAATTAAGTAACGTAAACGTTATATTAAAAAAAGTTATGTAAAACTAATATTATAGCAATTAAGCGTTATTTCTTACAAAAGTATTGATTTTGGTGTTATATCTAACGTTCATTATTGCTGCTGATCGTTAGTAACATGAAATTATATATATTAACGTTATATCTCGTGGGACGCACCCTTGCGTCAGTAAGTGTTCGCCTGGATTCCAATGACGTTATACGATAATGGTCCAGTAATAGAGCATGTGACATTTTTTTACCAGTCAGGCGCTTGTGCATAGCGCGAAGGAACTTTTTCTGAATCATCTCGATTGATTTTAAGTACTTGTTATAGAGTGGATTCCAAATAACAGATGCGTATTCTAGTTGGGGTCTTACAAGAGTTTTATACAATAACAAATATGTTTGGGCTTTTTTGAATACCTTAGCTGTTCTTAGAATAAAACCAAGCAGTTGATAACCTTTGGATACTATACGTTCAACATGCTGCCTAAAGTCTAGTTTGTCATCGAAATAGACTCCCAAATCTCGAATACCTGACACCTTTTCGATAACCGTTGAACCAATACGATACTCAAACGCAATATATCTCTTTTTATTTTTTGTGATGGACATTTGCTTACATTTGTCACCAGCTAATTGCA
Organism: Leguminivora glycinivorella; assembly: GCF_023078275.1. Classification (NCBI taxonomy): domain Eukaryota; kingdom Metazoa; phylum Arthropoda; class Insecta; order Lepidoptera; family Tortricidae; genus Leguminivora; species Leguminivora glycinivorella. The sequence goes on from NC_062998.1 coordinate 40,866,720, forward strand.
GTTTATTACGATTACAATACGAAAAAAACATATTCAGATCTTCTTGAACACCTATACAATCGTCTATACTTTTAATTACCTTGAATATCTTTAAATCGTCCGCGTACATAAGAAAATTACATGTCTTGAAGCATGATTTGATATCATTCACAAATAACGTGTATAAAAACGGACCAAGTATTGATCCTTGGATCACTCCTGATGGGACTTTTGCGAAGTTTTGAATATTTATGACTTTATGATTGAATAAACAACGAAGTAATACAATTCTGGTATTTTAGTTGACTTTTTAGTAGCGTAGTTTTAGAATTCATTTTTTGTATTCTTTAAGTAACGACGTTTCGTAGAATAGGTACAATGTCACTTTTTATTAAGTAATAACTATTATTATATTATATAATTATATTATTACTTTCTGCTTCAAGTTATTTCGTACCTACTTAATTTAAAAACAACCGGCCAAGTGAATATTCATTTAATTGCGCATCGAGGATCGTAGGACATTCAATGGTATCAAGAGCAAAACATACGAAGTAGGTACATTTGAAAAACTGTCGGCTGTTTCAGCAATTATGTTTTGTATGTAAATTTTCATTTGAGAGGTGGTTTAGCGTAATGTAAATATATAACACATATCAAGAAAAAATAAACCCACTTGAATTTGTTTAATTGGGAAATTAGTTTTTTTGTTAAAGTTCGGAGATAAAGAGGGAAGAATTACTACTTATAATAATATTTTTTGTATATTTTTACCCTTTTGTAAACTTGTACACCTACCTGTAGTAATCCGTACCGAAGCTCGATGTCCAAAAAGAAGTATTCCTTGGCGTAGGGCGGTCGCTGCGGGGTGGCGTTCACCTGGGGGTTCTGCATGCCCGGCGGGCCGAGCGACAGCGGGTGCGGCAGCACCGGCGGCTGCGCGCCCGGCACCACCGGCGTCGACTCCTGCAGGCAATAAACACTACTTTACTAATTGTATATAACGTGATTGTTTGGTTTGGATTCGATTTTCCAAATTTACGCTAATTATAATATTAAATTTATCAAACCGTTTTTTTTTACGCGACGCTTGAGCTTGTACCGCGCCGTTTATGGAATTTTTACGTCGCGTTGCGAAGGTACATTTTGTTGTGTAAAAATATTTCGAAAGCTGCCTTTTTTGCAAAAAGTATTTTTCAGCTGCCACGAATTTAGAACAAATTGTGTGTGAACTCACTCATTAAAAAGCTAGATAAATATATGTTAATCTCAATTTAACAAATAAAGTATTTCCTTTTGGGGGCAACTCTGGCGCGATTATCACACTGATATCTAAAGTGATAATCTAATATTATATATTTTTTAAATTAGTATCAAATTGTAATTAAAATTTATAGATAAAAATCATACTCGACGATCATAATATAAATTCGTATAGATTAAGGTAGAATAATTTATAATGTAATTTTATATTACGAAATAAATGAATCTAAATATAAATCTAAGGTCCGTATATTGAAAGTTAATAGGGATAAGGTTACTCATACGCTCCAGTATATTATGTGCATACCTATTTTTAGCACTGTATAAGTGTGTCTGCATCGATATCATTGTCGTACTCATTGTAACAGAACAAGCGTCTATGACGAGGAAATGGACTCGTTATTACATATAAAACTTACGGCGAATCAACTTTTCCTTGACCAACTTTTTGGTGCATATTTCCTTCGGGATTTCATTGAATATTTTAACAAATAATATCTTTGATGGTTAATCACATGTTTAGTTACGTCATCACTGATAAAATTCACTATTATTAAATGTAAAACAGGTTGGAAAAACGTATTTATCAACAAACTACGTTCGCATGGACGAAATACTGACACTGACAGTTGTCAACTGCATAGCGTTCCGATATTATGTCTTGGTTCCAATTACGAGTCAAAGAAATAATAATGACTAATATTGGTTATTATGCTTCCTGAGTATATCATTCAATATAACATTTAGTAACAGATAAAATATTTCATTGCGAAATTACTTACAAAATAAATAAGAATGTTCCACAAAATAATATTTACGTAAAAATATTTGCGAATCGCTCCACTATTGGACTACATAGGTATCAATATCAATAGCTCTGTCTCTCTCTAAAAACACGTGTACTCGGCACGTGTTGATAAGCAAACATCCGTGTGTTAATCGTGAACTCTAATGCATAGGGCATAAGACTTAGTAAACAAAGCACACGATTGAGTAGCCATCTTGTCGGAAGTCCGATGTCAGAAGTCGGAAGTCCGATGTCAGAAGTCGGAAGTCGAATGTCAGAAGTCGGAAGTCGAATGTCAGAAGTCGGAAGTCGAATGTCAGAAGTCGGAAGTCGAATGTCAGAAGTCAGAAGTCAGAAGTCGGAAGTCGGAAGTCGGAGATAGAATCTATAAAAGGGTCGGAGCGAGCCGACGCGGGTCATTCTTAAAATATCTACAAGACTAACAGTGTCTCTGGCTTTCGTGTGCTATACTGGTGAGTGAAGTTGTTCTGCTATTATTTCTCTGTTTGTTTTTACTTGGAAATTATTCTAAGTGATTGTAAACTTTGAAATTGTGTCTCTGTTTGGTTGTGCGGGGACAATATCGTCGTACAGTTGAACTTAGACCTGTGGTGGAATTGCTTTACTGTCAGTTGTGGGGTTATTTTAGTGTTCTATTTATAGTGTAGTGTTACATTTAAATTAATGAGTATAGTGACGTTTTCTGTGCTTTGTTTCTTGAGTGCCGTCAAGCAATACAAAGACTGGGTCGATGTATGGCTGGTGCTTGGAGATAAGTCTGTGTTTGGTTTTGTAGGGAGTAATTCTTGCAAAACTAAGCTTAGATTATAGCACGTAAAGGAAACTTCACTCGTTTGTTTAGTTGGTCAGTAAAATTGAATTTAGTAATTTTCTATGGGGTTATTTTGTGAAAGTTATAAGCCAGATCATTGTTTGTGACAGACTGTTGTCCGGCTAGGCGCTTCTTCCCTTACGGTGTCAAATAAGAGGCGTTTAGGGGTCTTTTGTTCCAAGTGGAGGGCTTGGACGCTTTTCTATACTTACAAAAGCGTATTTTCTCACCGGTCTCAAAGAGTCCAACTGTTAGATGGAAGTGAGGACTTTCACGATTGACGAAAGACATTAGGAGTAATCCTTGCTCACAGAAGTCGGCAGTATTTGAGGCTGGGGTCCTATATATATTTATATTTATTTACTCGGTGCTCTAGTCCATGCTGGCGTTGGTCGCTGGGGATTTCGGTTGTGATCGATCCACATCTAAGTAAAGTTGATCGCAGCTGGGTCTCTCATGTGGCTGGTACTGGTGTGTCCTGGAATACTGGATATATACACGGATAGGGCGATCTACTCTCTGCTACCCTAGCCCGCGGGCAAGAGCAGAGGGGGGATAAGAACACAAGCCTATAGGTTGCCTATCTCAGCTTCGCTGGCTGAACTGTACAGCTTATGGTAGGGATACACTTGTGCATATTTTGAACACAAGATCTATGGTAAGTGACGGTCTGTGTTTCAGATATGCTAGAATAGGGAAAACGATAGGAATAGGGTAGAGTCACACACTATTTCTATGAAAGTAGAGTTCTTTTATGATTGGTCTTGGAATATAATTGGTCAACGTGTATTGTGGAGAAATAATTTAACTACTATTATTTATATGGTTTAAATGGACTTTAAATGTGGTGTTTATTATCTTAATATATGTGGTAAAACTGGTAATTTATAAAACCTCTTATTACTTAATTTATTTGAGTGAAATTAATAATTGTGGTAGCAATTTCTGATTCTTCATGTAGCATCGAGCCAGTGAGTGTTGCTAACTAGTTTTTCAAGGTAAATTCTATCAAGTTGGGTAGGGAAACAAACTATTCTTTGGAATAAAAAGCATAGGTTTGTTATAGGGCCCAGTGGCATGCGAGCGCCGTCCACTGATGACAAGTCAAAAGCTTCAAGGAGTTACTAGACTTAGTTACTTCGTTCTCAGTGATAGCAACTACTCGGAGCCTTGATGATACATTAGAAGGATCGAGAAGTTATGGTCTATTAGCAGTATTGGGGAAAAGGGGGGTTTAGCTAGGGAAAAAGAAAAACAAAAATAAAAAAGGGGTTAGTTTGTAGATAGATAGCCCTTCAGGCTTACTTGCTTAGGATGCCCGATAATGTGGTTTGATTGGGCCTAAGGATTCCAGACGGTATCGCAAGTTCTCACCCCAAACCGGAATCGAAAATAGAGCGTAGCCGATGTTTTCTAAAATATTTTTTAATATTTATTTCATGTATGTTTCACTCACTAACTTTTATTCTAAAAAATTTCTTCATCACGTCATTAATTTTCTCACATATAACTTTCTAGGCCTAAATATGATAAAATACTCTTCTATATCACTATATTATTATGCTACAATAACCTTTATTCTTCTTTAAAATATAAATAAATAAAATTTTAAATATAAGTCAAAAATACAGCTGATACTCATTAAAGGATCTAAGTTATCGCGGTTCACATCGAAGGGTTCTATTTATTCACGCTAGACGATCACAAGGCCAAATTTACGGGGTATATTTAAAGGGGGGTTAGCTATACTGATGATTAGTCGAGTAAGTAAGTAAGTAAATAAGTAAGGTGAGGGAGGTTTAGTTACATCATCTTGACCGAACTCAGTTAAAATCCCTAGTTAGCATCAATTTTCAATTCATTTATTCACAAATAAGCTTACAGTAAACACCAAGCGCTTAAAAGTTAGGATATTACATATATACAAGTCACTTTATACTATACAAAATTACATGTCAAAACATTAGAAATATACAACAATTACAACATTATAAACAAAGAAAAAAATAATAAATCAATAATAAGTAATGTCAAAAAAAAACAAATCTATTCATACTAATCCATAAAGTAACTAAAACTAATCTATACATTACATTATATTCAAAAATTCATTCATACATTTCATAATTTGGTAAGGTGTATGAAAAAAAATTATCGGCATCGGGTAGCTGCAGATGCATGTCATTTAACCCTTAAATGCATGAATTTTTCTTTTAACGAGGTTTGAATATACAGAGTGGGGCCTGTAACAAAGGCGAAGAATTGAACTGTAGGCTATTCTCCTTATACTAATCAACATTTGTTCAGTGACTTTTAAAAATTATGAAGTCTTTAAATTTTTAATTTTTCATACAAAATAAATATTAGCTTTAATGTACGCCATTATTGTTGTCATTGACGTTGTCTGTCACACTTTAGACTTAACAGAATTCGCAATACATTACCTCTTAGAAAAAACTTTCAAGGGTGATAAAAATCAAAATACATGTTATTTTCAAAGATCTGGGAAAAATGCAAAAAAAATATTTAAGATCGGTTTTTATACTAAATCAGTGTTAGAAGTTAAATAGGCCAAATCTTATATTTATATAAAAATATGATTACTATTAAAAAGGTACACTATTTGTGAAACCCCTGTGATGAAATGTTTAAACATAAACTAATTACTAACTTCGAAAAAATCAGCCTAAATCACATACTAAAAATCGCCATCATCCTGTTTTTTTACACTTTTCCACCATTTCATCTTAATCCTTTAATAATAAATAGTAAATCATTATATTAAGGTCGGTGCGGGCAAGACCGGCATAGTTTATTTGAATTAAAGTTTGAGTGGATAAAACTCTATAATTAATGTAGTCTGGCGTTATGCGCATAGTCCTATGGGATAGCAAATATTATATTTTACAAAGCTTTTACAACATTTTGGTGAATTAAGGTACTTTTAACTGATAAAAATCACATTTTTTAAGGCTCGGCGGGTTGACCGTCCTCCCGCGATGTGCTCGGAAAGACCGTCTAGTGCTTGTTGTCGCGTAATTTCATATGAGACTAGGTTCCAAAATCATGATCATTGTTATTATACGTAATAACAGGGCAGAACGTGCTAGATAATTAATAAAATAACGTTGAAATTTTGAACATATAAGCATTTTTCTATTTATAAGGCAAGACCGGCATATGTCCCGTAGATGGGGTTCATAACCTTTTCTTTTCAGGTCCAGATATTGCATAATACTGTTTTACCAACGAACACCTTCGAATCCAATTTAGTCACGATAATTGACCCATGACACCCTGACCCATGACCCGTTGACCGTATGACAACTTTTATGTCAAAGTGACAGTCAGCAATGTCAATTAACGGTCGGGTAGCCGTAAAATACTCGGTCAAAACCGTTTTAAAGGGTCCCCATACGGTCCCTGTTGGGTAATGCTGATCATAAAAATAATGACCAACTCGAAACCTTACTCTCTTTGGAAATATTTGTCGTCGCATGTTGCACAATCTACATAATTATACTTAAACAAAAATAATAAAAAACGGGTAGAACTTACGATAATTCTACCAACTTAAATACGATGATGAATAATGCAGTGTGCCTTACTTCTCTTCACCTCTTATTATTCTTCACAACTATGTCACATATATTTTATTTTTACTTAATACTTTCGAATGATTTTTGTAACACCATACGAATCATTATCAAAACTGTATTTCAAAGTTAAAATCAAAAATGGCACAACTATCATAAGCCAAAAACGAACTTATATATTGATATTGTTTACACTCGACTTATTTCCAATAAAGCCTAAAAAAGGTTGGCAACTCCTTGTTTATCATATGCCGGTCTTGCCTTTCTCTTTTATGCGACTTTCTGAGTAGGCACAATTTCTAAGTTACATATTTCAGAACATAAAACTAGAAATTGAGCGCGTTTTCAGTAGATTAATAGTACTAGTCAGAAAGAACGGTTATTAAATGACTACGTTACATACACAATATACAAATATTCCGACTGCTTCTATTTTATTTTAATTTTTTGCGGAACCATGTTGAACTCGATGTTCGAGTTCGAAACACGAATCAAGTTTTATGTTAACTAGTGTTCGTCCTAGAGATAGGTATTGAAGACCAATGGATTAAGGATGAAAAACTGGTATACCCCCGGAGGTGTGAGAGACGTAGATATATAAACACAAAAGTTATAGTCAATAGACGGTCTTTCCGGGTAGACGGTCTTCTCCACACTGACCTTATTTAATTGTTGAATAAATAGTAATAAATAATGAATAATAATTAAGCAATAAATGTGATTGTGGATAGCTACATATCGAGCCACGGGCCATCAAATATATGATGCATATATAAGGTCCTAATTTATTAGTTGCAGATATTTTAACACATGATACTTTACATTAAAATAATTAACTTTAAATATAAATTAAGAAATCTTTTCATGTAACTTTTTTGATTTCATTTTCCTAACAAAAAAATTAATTATAATTTCGTCTAAAAAAAATCATCATGTGCATTATCACATGTCACAATAACACTGTCTGTCATGTCAACAATTGTTTGTTGTAAATGTCGTAAAGGTTCGGCGGGAAAACTGCATATGTCATTGGGCCTGTCGAGTTAAAACTTGTCAAATAAAATCTACCCATATTTTTAAAAAGAAGCATGAACAAAAGAAAACATTTATTATCATAAAAAATTACAAAAATTGTTGGAAATGGCGACCCTCTCTATCAATACACAATTTTCAAACGACACAATCCAACGGAAAATAACATGACATTGACAATCAAGTATTTAATTTATCGACGTGAAGTGGCCAGTTACAGTTAAGTGGTACGTAAAAGAGGTACTAGAATCTGTTCAATGAGTTTTCATTTAATAATCACATAAACAGGGTGTTTTTACGTAGCAAATTTGTTTTTCCGTTTTCTCCAAAAAAACATCGTAAAAGCTATAATGTTTCACGGTTTAATATACTCCAGAGACCGAGTACTATCAGCTGTAAAAATATCTGCATCTAATAAATTAGGACCTTATATACACCATGCATTTAAGGGATAAAAGAGCAATAGCTCTTGCAGAGGGAGCGTTTGCGGCTGGGCGCGTGCGCGTCGACGGACACGCAAACAGGCGCCGGCGCCTTCGCGACACCGCCGCCCCGCTCTCCCCTTCCACTCCCAGCCGGCGAGGGGGAGGCACAGACAAACCCATCCGTGCTAGCGCAGTCGGGTTAGATACTTGGTTGCACAGTAGCTTATAAAAATGCCCCAGGAGCAACATTTTCCTCCGCAACTCTAGTGTATCCATCCCGACCATGCCGCTGACGAACAATGAAGGATAGAGATAAGGGTAATACCACTAATACCCAAACTTCCTTTTTTAAATTTTCTCTATCATGAGGGTATACTTGCTCTCGTGTGGGTCCCAGACACAAGCCCCAAATTCATTCATTCATCAATGCCAAATAATAATCTGTCGCCCACGTGTAGATCCTCCTATTCACGAGTTAAAAATAGTACAGAAAAATGTATACTGGACTGCAGCTCACAGGCATCACTAATAAGCATACATCGGGGTTTTGGGAGCGGGAATGAATTTGTGTATTTATAACTCTGTTTATATTGGGTTGGCACGAAAGTAATGACACACTCTACAAAACTCTATACATTTCCTTTCTTAAGTTAATTGTTTTCGATAATATTCTAGTATGTTGTAGAACATTCTAGGTACTTCTAATGTGAGGGTATATAAAGCCGCCCTCCTGATTGGTTTAGTTAGATTGAAATAAAATGGACGAGCGACAAGTTCGAACACTTTACTTATACGAGTACTTGTTAGGCCACAGTGCGCGGGCTGCGGCTGACAATATCAACACTGCATTGGGCGCTGGAAGTACAAGCCATGCCACGGTGTCCAGATGGTTTGACCGTTTTAAATCAGGAGACAGGAGCCTTGAAAGTCAGTCACGCTCAGGGCGACCACCTGCATTCAATGATGACGATTTACGCCGCGAACTACAGTCGAATCTTCATGCTACTACTCGTGAATTAGCGGAAGCACTTAACTGCAATCACCACGCTGTGGAATACCATCTGCATGAGCTTGGGTATCGAAAAGTTTTGGCTCGATGGGGACCGCACATCCTTACCGACGCCAGTCGTGCAGTCCGTCAATCACTTTTGCTGCGACCCCGACGTAAAGAGTTTTTGACTGATCTGGTTACGGGATATGAATCATGGATTTATTATGAGAACGATACACGTCGTGCTTTTTGGCTGCCTCGAGAAGAAACGCCACCAACTAAACCGAAGCTGAGTCAAAAGAACCGCTTAAAAGTTTTGCTTTGTTGTTTCTGGGACTCGCAAGGCATGCTGTTTCATGAACTATTACACAATGAAACTGTAAACGCTAACAAATATTCAACACAGCTCACCGAACTATCTTCTGCTATCAAGAAAAAACGACGAAGACGAGCCAATGTAATTTTACTACATGATAACGCTCGACCTCATGTCGCATCTACCGTTCGCCAACAGCTGCAGAACTTGGGCTGGGAGACGATACCCCACCCACCTTATTCTCCAGACCTCGCACCATCAGACTTTCATTTGTTTAGAGCCCTGAAACGACATTTGCGGGGTAAACAATTCAATGATTTCCATGATGCACAGGTGGAGTTGAACAACTTTTTCGAGGCACAGCCATCAGAGTTCTGAGCGAAAAGCATCCAAACTTTGCCGGATCGTTGGCAAGAAGTCATAGATGCTAATGGTGATTACATCATCGACTAAGCTTTTTGTATTGTAATAATAATAAAAAATATAAAACGTAAACCAAGTGTCTCATAACTTTTGTGCCAACCCAATAGTAACTTGAATTACTGAAATATAGATTAAACTATGTATCTGGCTCCAAATGTACCTAGAAATGTTATAGTAATGTCTGTTGTTCATCGTTTTCACCCTTTTTGGGCTAGTGTAAATTATTCCCGCTCCCAAAACCCCGATGTATGCTAATAAGTAGTGTGCAGTCAAAGGAGACCGTTTAGCGCAAACTTTGGTATTGACGTTAAAACCATTGAAGGCCGTTTGTTGTACTGATTTTCAGTGTACCTATTGGCAAGCCTTTAGCAAATAATTAGTGGAAACCGTAGTGGTAACGCCCGCGGGCTACATCAGTGAGTACGAACAAGCTTTGATAGCTTAATTGATTATAGCGACCAAACTTGGCGAACGTTGGAGTTAGTTACATTTAGTACTGTTGCAGCGTTAACGCAAACGAGGTGACGGTTTGAACGTTCTATTGTTTGACAGCAATGTTGTGAAGTCAGAATCGCAATTTAGGATATTATGATATTTTTAACCTGAACTATGATATACATTCTTTAAACGCGGCGATACCTTAAATAAATGAGTTCTAATATCAACGAATTTACTTATAACCTACTCGTATTAAGGTCATTATTTTTACCTTTGAATCGGTTTTGCTGTAATGGTCAACTCTTTTTCAAGGAATTAGCCATAATGGAATGGATGGAAAACTCGTCGCATAATTTAACGGATATACACAGCTTTGAAGTGGAATAATTCTTAAATTTAAGAATTTTATAAGATAAGTACTGTTGTATTTTAAACATTCATCCATCATATTGTTTATTCCCGTGACGTAAGTGTAATGAAAAATATTAGTAAGTACTTACCACCGATCTGGAAATCAAAAGAGGAGCGGGAAAGTCATTCCAAGCTAAATTGGCAGTGATTGTGACAGCGTTATCAGTGGAAATGATATTTTAAACGTCAAACTATGATGAAATTATCAAGTTTACATACCCTTGCAGTAGGTTCACCTAAAATAGTAGCAAACCTTTATTTTGGTCTGGCTCTAGTTTTCGGCAAATTCAAGTATACTAAGTTTGGATATAAGTCATCTGAACTCATCTCATAGTAAATACAAATTTAGTTAAATTTATGATAGATATGATTCGGAGATATCGCTGACATTTTGATTAACGACTTGTCAATTCATCTTTGTGTTATTTTTGCCGCATGAATAATAAATTATACCTGATCTCATATAAAGCTCCGGCAGTGCTCTCGAAATACATAGGTAACGATACACAGGAATTATACATTAGTCACAGATATGACAGAACTATAATTATAAAGTTTATAATTATAATTATAAATTATAAAGTTACAACTAAATACACCGTGTTTCACTTAACACTAAAAACCTGAAAACCGTTTGTTCAGAATCGAGAGTAGAATCAATTGAGCTATATCTTGATGGGGGTAATATTTTTCTTTAAATTAGTATTATTAGTTATTTTTTACGTGCCTATTCTATTGTATTCGTAATACAACATTGTGTATATCGTATTGCTAGAGGTTGTTTACCTTTTTCAGTATTTAGGGGTATTAATACTGGCCGGTTACTTGGACGATTTTGTCTTCCGCTACGCGTTTGACGTTGTTTGTCAGTTTAATCTTAATGTTTCTCATAAGTCATAACAAATTGAACTCGTACCTAATTACAACCTTGTCATTTTGAATATTGGGTTTCAATTTGCTTACTGCGATTACCTGTCCAATTTGAAGTTTACTGTGACAAAGCTTTAAAGTATTTACAGTGACATCTTAGTTGTCTATTGGTAAACCTTATGTCGTTGCAGTAACGTACACAAATAAATAGTTTTATGGTTTATGATGGTAGTTAGCAATTATTTTATTGAGTGTAGAGCTAAAAGTCAAGTAGAGCTGTACAGAAAATTAAAAATTCAATTAAAAAAAAAGTAATTATCAGATTAAAATATGAATACTTTAGATGACTTAAAAAAAATAAAAATCTGTTGGGGTGTTTGAGGTTTTGAGTGATACCGGAAACACGTTGTATATTATTATTTTATGGATTCGTATATTATTTTTATGGAAACAAAAAATCGAAACAAATCCCATCATTTCAACTTGTTTATACAGACATACCAAACCAAAACCCATTTTAGCTAACAGTGCAGAACACACTTCCTAGTAAAGACGGATTTTCTCGAGAGAGCTACGAACTAAAGTCCTACAAACTTATGCATAGAGAGTACTGAACATGTAAGCTTTTATTATTCTATTTACTCGTGTACTTTGGAAACATGAATTATACATAACTTGTGTTGAGAACGATTAAGTTAATGTCAAAATACAAGTGATGACTTAAGGAACTAACGCTGAAATCATAATTAAAAATGTCTGTTTCATGCATTCTGGCTAATCTGATGCTGCGGATTTCTATTTCCCCGCTAGCTAAATTTGTTCATTATGACGTTTACATTCACATTCACTAATACACAATTGTCATGCTATAAGTAGGTATAGCTGATCAATAAAATATTGCTTTGCATGTTTCCATGACAGAGTCCGTCAATGAAAAATGTAGGACAACGTGAAATTAGTAAATTTTATAAGTAGGTACTTTATTATATAGGTATGTATGTAACGTGAATGTATGTAATGTAATGAAACTAATGAATGAATTAACTTTTGTAATTGATTATTGAAACTGACAGTGTATGATTAATACCAATAAAAATCTATCTAGCTATACGTCTTTGGCGTGAATATTTTGGTGGTAATACGAACGTATCGTATAAGCCTTTAAGCCTCCACGTAATACAGTAGGCAGATGCTTTGAATTACTTGATCAAAGTTTTTTTTAAATGACTGTTAGTTTATGGCCACTGCTGATTAGCCGGGGCAGAGGCAGACCAAAGAAGAGATGGTGAGATGACCTCGACGCATTTTGCAGCGACTGGCCGGAGCAGGCGGCAAATCGTGATAAGTGGCGGAAGATAGGGGAGGCCTTTGTCAAGCATGGGGCTAGAAAAAAATCTTCAACAATAACTTATTCTATAAAATGAAGGAAAAAGCTTTTACTTGACAGAAGAGCCGTCGAGCATCTTTCCTTGCCAAAATGCAGCTTCCCTGTAAGGTCTCTGAGCTGATCGAGTAGCAGATAACACGATACGACCGACGGATATCCTGGATAAAGTTTTAAATATAATTTTAAAAATGTTAATTAGTCGTTATCTTAATTACTTTTAATTAACTCTGTAATTGTATCATATGGTGGGCTGCAAGATATAGGCCTAGCCTAGTTTGCAGTCCACCGGATATTGCCTGCGTGTAAAACTTTGTGTTTTTATTTCATCAAAAGTGTGTTAATGCTATTTGATAAGAATTAGTAGAAATTAATCAGGTTCCTTCAATCGCAGACCGGGTTTGTAGTAGCTTAAAAGCGCGTACTCGCCGTAACTTAGTTTGCGGACCGTACAAGTAAAATCAAGGGCAAATTTCGTTATTGTGATCGAGTTTGAATCGTTACTGAAACTGGCAGCGAGATACTGACTTATCAACGGAGTAAAATTTAATTTTTGGCCATCGTTTTCAGTTTTACTAATATATACACCGTGTTTTTTTGTTTTCCGTTAAATTCGACACGCAGTTAGGTTCACTATCAAGAATCAGCTGAAATGCCGCTTTTTGTTAAATAAAAAAAAAACTTTTATCTTTTTCACACATAGTAAATCAATTAATTAATGTGAGAGGACCTTAATAATAATAAGTACGGAGGTCGAGGCTTCCTAAACGCCAAAGATCTCCACAACCGTGAGGTGTACAATCTCAGGAATTACTTCCTTAACAACGAGTGTGGGATGCATCGTGATGTGGTGGCAGTAGACGGAAACCTCACGCCGCTCTCCTTGGCGAAAGAGAACTGGCGCAAACCTGTGGTACTAAGTACTGCGGACCGCAAGGCGGTATGGGAGAGCAAGCAGCTACACGGGCGGTTCTACAAGGCCCTCACGGGACCCGATGTAGATCTGCTCGCATCGGTGAACTGGTTACGATTCGGGGATCTCTTCGGAGAAACCGAGGGTTTTGCCTGTGCAATTGCGGACGAAGTTATGATGACGAACAACTACCGGAAATATATCCTGAAGGACGGTACGGTCGACATTTGTCGGGCATGCCGCCGTCCCGGAGAGTCACTCAGGCATATCATTTCCGGTTGTTCTCATCTAGCTAACGGCGAGTACTTGCACAGACATAATCTCGTAGCCAGGATTATTCACCAGCAACTTGCTCTTCAATACGGCCTTGTGGACCGCGAAGTACCGTACTACAAGTACTTACCTGCGCCAGTTCTCGAAAATGGTCGGTCGATCTATTATCACTGACAGGACTATTGTAGCCAATAAGCCTGACATTGTGATAATAGATTGACCGCAACGCCGGGCAGTGCTCGTTGACATCACCATCCCCCATGATGAGAATCTCGTGAAAGCCGAGAAGGACAAGTCCAGTAAGTACCTAGACTTGGCTCACGAGATAACCGCCATGTGGGATGTTGAATCAACGATCATTGTTCCGATAGTCGTTTCAGCGAACGGTCTCATAGCGAAGAGTCTCGACCAACATCTTAAGAGACTCTCGCTAGGTGGCTGGATCAAGGGCCAGATGCAGAAGGCAGTGATCTTGGACACAGCGCGGATAGTTCGACGGTTCCTCTCTCTGCAGCCCTAACCACCGGCAGCTTGGGCCCTGCCCCGCTGCTGGCGGCAGCCTAGGTTAGGTTTTTTATAATATGTTTATATATTTTTTATTGTTTTGTAAGTGGTTTTGTATTTTACTTTTATATTCGTATTATAAATAGCCTAGCCTAAGATTTGAAAGAAATAAAGAGGAATAACATTAGAGTTAGTGTCAAGTGTCTGACGGCACATGTCAAAACAAATATCATACCTAAAGGTTGTCACACACGTGATCAGTAATTAAATTTATTTTTTTAATAACTCGATAACCGTAAGAGTTAATACGCTAGTTTCTAAATGAAAAATTAATTGTATTTGAGCTGTTCCACTGTTCTACAAATAAATAAAATCTCTGGAAGTTATTTGTCGAATGAACTATTTATCAAAGTCCAGATCAATAATCCTAACTTTTGTATGATAGGCAAACATGCGTGCCACCGCTGGGCAAAGGCCTCCCCTGCCTGCACCTGGTCACTCATCACGGTCTGAAGCCCGCTCTCGGCAGTCTCTCCAATATACCTCGCGATTGTCCCGCCATCTCTTTTTGGTCTTCCTCTGCTCCGGCTAACCTGCGGTAACCATTCAGTTCATACTTTGGCCCATTGTTTCGGATGCATTCGGTAGACATTTCACCCAATTCCACTTGAGCTTGGCTGCCTTATCACTCCTATCTTTTATCTTTGCAGTTTTGGAGCGCAGTTCAGTATTCCTAACACGATCGGCTTTACGAACTCCAAGTATGTAGCGCTCCATTCCTCGCTGGCAAAGCTTGAGTCGGGACTCCTCGGCTACCTTAACGACCACGTTTGGGCGCCGTATTTTAGGATTGAATGCACATGTCAACGAGTTTGCGTTTTAGTGTTACGCGAACTGAAACTACGCGATCACCCACAATTTTGGGCAGCTTCCAAGAGTTTCTAATATTCATTGGTCAATGTCTCAACTAACTTATTATTCACACCCATGACACCGGTTATAAAACTACAAATATTCGTAAGCAAACTTACATGCCAAGCGAGTATGTTGTGCAGGCTGGCAAGTACGTGTTCGGAGGCGAAGGCGATGGTGTTGTGGCCCTCTTCTAGCGAGTGGATTATTTGCAACATCTTCGGGTGACGTAGCTTTTCAAGCAGGGCTACGCATGCTCGGAGGCGGTCGAGCATGCTTTCCTTGCGTTTGGGCTTGTACAGTTTCTCGGCGATCCGTTTGTCGAATATGAATACTGAGCATTCCTGAAACAAACATAATGATAAGGCTTTGTTCCGTAATTTGTTCAACGAGGTTTAAAATCTGATCCTTAAAGGATTCGAATTGAACAGTTTTAATACTTGGGCTGCAAGTCTACAGTGAGTCAACTTTGTACGTGCAATGTATGTTTTGAGCAATAAAGATTTCTACATTCATTAAGTTACTTAAAACCTGAGTAATATTACCTATATACAAGGTGCGGTCCAAAAGTTTCCAACCTAACAAAGAAAGAGCTTACATATCTTTACAATTTTATTTTTGTTTTTTAACCGACTTCAAAAAAAGGAGGAGGTTCTCAATTCGACTGATTTTTTTTTTGTATGTATGTTACTCGATATCTCCGAGAATCATAGACCGATTTTCAAAATTTTTTTTCAATCGATCAGGTATAACCCCTAGATGGTCCCATTGGCACCAAGCCGGGGTCTGATGATGGGATCTTGGAGAAATCGAGGGAACTCTTCAAATGTTATAGGCACATGTAATATTTTTAGTATATTTTTCAAAGGTACACCAGTATCTACGCCTGATGGTAATAATTTTATGTGGCTGAGCTGATGATGAAAGGTCAACTCCTCAATGGTTAGGAGTTAAAGGATGATTCTTTCACTACTGTACATATATTCGGTCTGATACATATAATATCAATAGGAACCACTAAAAATCAACAAATAAATAAACTTTTTAACAAAAAATAAAACCGCCTTCAAAAATAAGCGCGATACAAAACACGGAGAAACTAAAAAGCAAAAAATAATAAGCCTTTGAATTCAGATTTCTTATCGGATTGCAATAATCTAAACATCCAAATTATAAACAAATCAATTATTTTTGGAGTCGGGGCCAGCCTGCGTATGGTTTGGTGGGGAAAACAGGAAATAGCAAGGCGACGGTCTGGTACCGACTACAAAAATAATTGATTTGTTTATAATTTGGATGTTTGATGCTTGATAAGAAATCTGAATTCAAAGGTTTATTATTTTTTGCTTTTTAGTTTCTCCGTGTTTTGTAACGCGATTATTTTTGAAAGCGGTTTTATTTTTTGTTAAAAAGTTTATTTATTGATATAGTCTTCCTCTGTTACAACGCACTTTTCAAATCTCTTTAAAAGCTTCTTTATCACCCGATAAAAATAATAAAAATTGTTGTCCTCAAAATCGGCCTAAACCGCACGGGTTACTTCGTCAACCGAAGGATTTTTTTTTCAACTTCAGTTTAAGTACCTTAAGTTTTTAGAATAAATAATAGTCACTTAGGGTCACGTCTCGAATATAAGGTGGGTGCCTAATTTTTTTTGAAGGCACATTTCGTCACAGCAACCTTGTGAAAGTTGTGAAATGAAGCAGCGTGAACGGGAAAATTGTCGCGAAGATGCCTTTATGCCTATGCGAAGTTTTTAAAGACTATTCTACATAATCTGATGTCGTAACTGGTCAAAAAATATTGCGTAGTATCTGCTATTTACCGTAGTCTACCCCTTTTATGACAATCGTTAGAATTTCGTGACCGAGGTTGTTCTAGGCGCCTTTTCACCACGACGTTGTCACTCCAATAATTATCTTTTATATAGAGTATCGTCTTACATACCATAGTTTCATCTACAGTAGCAATTGCATTCATAAAACTCGCTACGCGGTGTCTATGCTGGTCTAAAATTTCACTCACTCATCTCGCTGTAAGCACGATAAAAGTTTGGGCACTAACCTAGCACTAAACACCGTAAACAAACCTACAGCCAACCTTTGAGTAATTATGTTAACTAGAGAGGGCACCTCAACTTGATTTTGTGTAACAACACTTAGAGCCGATCGGCACAAACGCGTTTAGTCTGTGCCGAACGGCTGAGGTAGATTGACGTATCGCAATGAAAAATATTTCGTCTAAATAATGCCGTCATGTGTAGTGAGGTACTGTAGAAACTGCTCAGGAAAATCTAACAAAAGCCAAGGAGTGACTTATCATACGTAGGTTTACTGCATTTTTGTTTAAACACGCTTACTTTAAAAAAAAATTATCAATATAAACTCATGCCGATGCGCCATGTTGCGGCAGCCATGTTTCGTTGAAACCAAAGACTAAAAAATGCAACAAAAGTAGACGTGACAATATCGCAAGTTAGTTCAAGTTTCCTATCATACATTAAATTTATTATTTATCGACGCAAAAATAGTACATTACGATACAAGTGCGTAAAAAAGGAAGTTCGAAACGAGTGGCGATAAATTAAAACACGACCGAAGGGAGTGTTTTAAATCGACACGAGTTACGAATTTCCTTTTCGCACGTGTATCGTACGACGTTTTTCAGTACAGATGACCCTCCGAAGTTTCGACCTGTCATATAATGAACCACTTCTCGCACTAGTGCGTATAAAAAACACCATCTGTACTGAAAAGGTTATTTAATTATTATTGTCAGAATTGCACAGTTTTCCGACATGTCCGTCTATAACAGATTCTCAATACGCGTGTCGAATTTCATGTGAGTATGTAAATGTAAGTGCAGTACCTAACCTGCCTGAATGAATTTGGGTAGGTAGACGGTCAAGCAAATTATGAGAGTATAAAAACGCGCGAAATTCAAATTTTCTATGGGACGATAAACACGCGCCCATACATACATGGATGTAGATAAAGTTATGTATGCGACTATACATAATTAGGCATTAAAACACTCATGTTATTAACACAACAAAAACAACACTCATGTTTTAATGCCTACCAATCCTACCATTATGCAAATGTCACATAAATAACTAATATCCAGTTGCGGCTACGTGTACACATGTACGCTCAGTCCGTATGCAGCTTTATATGTGGGCATTTAAAAAAATTGGGACTCACAGAGTTGTTAAAAAAAAGTTAAATCCCTGTCAGTTTTGCAACGATAATTAAGCATGGAATTTCAATAAAAACATCGTTTTTGTTTTAATTATGTAAATTATACTAAGCTATAATCTAAATTCAGAACGTGAAAAAAGTTTAGTTTTAAATACAGATTTCAAGCTTGATTGTCGTTACAAAACTAACAGCGATTTATGTTTTTTGTTAACAACTCACGCTAATTTGAGAGTCATAAATAAAAAAAAATGCCCATGTAAACCCATGTCACTTCTATACTACGACTTCTAATCTATGTACTCTATGCAGGGCTCATCATCGCGACCGAAACGTCGTAAGCGTCGAGTAAAATCGTAGCGCTTGAGACGTTACGGAAGCAGGCCATTGGTTCACACCCCGCCCCCTCGCCCCGCCTTCAGCTTACAGCACAGAGAACCTCCTATAGAGTGGCAGTCTTGTATATTTGGTTCGCGATACGAGTCACCAGTGTTTGGGGTGCGAGGAGCGGGCGGGGAATGTGTTAAGCGCGCTGTGATTGGCCGTTTCAAGGACGGCGGGCAGTCGCGCCAGATGAAAAGGGACAGAAGTATGACTGTCCCTCTACTGACGCGTAAGTGGCCAATGTAAGTTGACCTATGCCGGCTCTGAATAAATTATAAATATGACTTATTTGTGGAATGTAATGCCGTCTGTTTTTAAATTTGAGCTTCTTGTTACCTTTCCACACCATTTCACACTACAGGTGGACATCTTTAAGGCATCAAAATACCCTTTTCCAATTTTTTTGTGCGAAAAACACGCGCTGCTTTCGGGTCTGTTACTTGGTCGATACTGATCGGGCACGGCGAGCGCCCGCGCTTATATCAGTGCAAATACTAGGAAGGCTGGCGACCGCGAGTCGTCTTGTAATAGATGTCTATAGGGGTTGGTCTGTGGCTTACAGGCTGTGACACGTTCGTTGTTTGCTAATAGCTCCTCTATACGAAGTAATAATTACTCAATGCAGCCAACAGACACCTAAAGAATGTAGTTTCCAAAAAAGTAGAATAAATGACGAACACAATGATATAGGTACATACATACTTTTACAGGGTTAGTGGGCTGTCAACTGTTAAATTCCATACAAAATGGTGGGTTAACCATCGGGTTAACCCTCCATTTTCGTTGGTGCAAGTGGCCCTTATTGATTAACTACTTATTTTAAACTACTATTTTTGCTCGAATTAAATTAGTCAAAACACGGCAAATTCGAAGTTCGAATTTAGTTTTGGGTTAAAATGTTTTTTTCTCAAACATGCAATGAAATATTGTCTTTACGTTCCTTAAAATTGGCTGGGAAGTATCGCTTTTTGGGCGCAACAACTCGAGAGGACTGTAAAGGGATTTCATATTATTTTTTAGGCCTAGGCCTGCAAAGTAACTTTTTTAAGTAAGCTGTCAGAACTGTCATGTCACTTTTTTTTTTAATTTTTGTGTGACCTGGATACTTGTCACACTTGACGTTTGAGTGTATTTGTATGTTGTCACTTAATAAATAAAATATTGTCCTTTAGAGCATTTTTTTTTATTTCATTGTATGTTTGAGAAAAGCACTATACATGCCTCGGCGTGAAAACGGATTCCCGGCCTCGTATCCCTATCCGGCCTCGCTCGCACGCTCGCTCGGCCGTATATACCCACTTGGCCGGAAATCCTCATTTTCCCGGCCTCTGATGTAATGTACTATTATTTGTTTTGCGATATCGTCCTTTGTCCCAAGAAAAAATTCTGATTTCTGAATTTATTCTCTAGTTTTGTCAGTGTTTATGTAAACGAAAGGTTTATTACTTATCAATAAAAATGACGGTAAGTATTTAATTTTACCAGTGTTTTCCTCAATTTCCTTTTCTTTAATTCCTAGAACATGATTGAGGCGCGTATTGGTGAGGCCCTTCTTATCGTTTGTTCTGAAGATTTTACTGTTCTCTTTTTCCGAGGAAGTAGGGAGCTACGTTAGGAGTACGCGTTTGCCACCGTCATGTTATAGTATAAAGTAATGAAAACAATTCGGCTAACAGGACCTAAAACATCTAGTTTAATACACAATCAAGAGACGAGTCAATTTAGAGGATTGTTTGTTGCCCGTTAATAACAATAAATGACACGTTTGCAGCCCCGTACAACTTTGGTTTTAGGCGATTAACCGTAAATAATTGAGTGGCTCAATTAAACACGGATAAATTAATAGTATATTGTGCAACAAGGGAGGTAAGAGGGATTTTGTCGACGAGTGTTAAAACTCGCGACAGCCGCAGGCTGGAGAGAGTTATAGACACGAGTTTACAAAATCCTTACCTCCTGAGTTACACACAATATTTTTCATCACATTTGAGAGGAAAATACAGAGAACAAAAATCATAAGGCAAAACCTTCAATGAATGGCGGTGTTGTACCTACTGCCCGTTGCTATGGCAACGCGATCAAGCGCAAATCAAGATGGCCATCACAATTTCCTGCCAGATTGCAAATTATAACGATTTATCTACGTGAAATTTACAAAATAAATGTAAAACACACTGAAATAATTGTAAAACATAAATAAAATGCATTTTTATACCGTATGATATTGCGGGCGCTTGCTCGGTGCGCGCGGCTGCTGAGGACAGGCGCAGGGGGGGTCGGCAGCGCGGGCGACGTCACCGTGGCGAGATCGGAGCTACCCACTATGTTACTTTTGTCAAAAGCACGATTGCACACAACACTTATTACGTCACTTGTTAAGGGTGCGTTTACACTGGGGACCGACGTAGTGCCTAGAACTGTTTTCCAACTCGGTGGCACCGACCAACCACTGTCACGATTGAAATTAGGATGACGACTAATTTCTATAGCTTCCCGTATTTTCCGCTGAACGAAGAACTTTTCTCGCGCCAGTACGGTTACCCTATCAAATCTTACATAGTGCGTCGTGTCCGAATCCAATACGTGTTCTGTCACCGCAGAGCTGTGGGTGTCCCGGCCCTTCATGTCGAACGCTATATCGACTTAATACGTGAGTAACCCGCTTAAAATATTTTTAAATATGTATGAGTCTCACGGGAGTTTTATAGTTAAAATTGCAAATCTATACGGGGAGATTTGGCAAAATAAAGTGAAAGTGTTTTCGCGGCTAAGAATAAAACGTAGTAAACTCGAGTGTGGTTTAAATTATGTGGTGTGATGTCGGGACAACGGAGTGATACCGAAGTTTGCACGCATAAAACCGGTTAAGTGTATTCGGGACTATGAATCTTTCTTTCGTGTGGCGAATGAGAAATTACTGGCGAAGATTATTTCGGACTACCGTCGAAAAATTGTTTTTGTCACTAGTGAATTGTACTACTTACATCTAGACCTCAGTAACTACCTAGATCCGGACTTATGGGCAACTTTGGATGCAATGTCGAGTAGTAGGGCTGAACGCATTTTTAATGGGACTGTGAAAAGGCATAGTGATAAATTATCGCGACTGACAAAATGCAATCTACCCCAACAAAATGTAGTTCCCCAAAAGTCAGCCAATACTGTAGTAAACCTGTCGTCGTGCAGTGTGAGTAAAATGGCGGAGACAGCCTTGGCGAAAGGTTTGAATTTTGCTCCCACTCCTAATCGAATACCTATTGAGACGATAATAACAAGTGTTGAGGGTACAATCATACAAAATAGAATACCAGCTACGGACGCTGATTGTATCAGACAGGATGTTGCGTCCATGATCCGTAAGTCCCACTTGCCAAAATCTAACATGCCGCAGGGGGAGTTGAGGGCGCTGCGCGAGCTCCGCGAGAACTTGGACGTCTTGGTGTTGCCAGCTGACAAGGGCAATGCAACGGTTATTGTTGACACTCAGGCGTATGATAATAAAATTGCCGAGCTGCTAAGTGATGCGACAACATATAAAAAGGTTAATTATAATCCTAGCGCGAGAGTGACGGCCAAAGTTAATAAGCTATTGCAGAATTTACCAGATAAATGTATGGCAACACGACTGCGTCCACATAACCCTACGTCGCCTAAAATTTATGGTTTGCCTAAAATTCATAAGCCTGATTGGCCACTAAGGCCGATAGTGAGTCAGATTGACTCGCCCACTTATAAGCTTGCCCGTCATATGTCGTCGATATTACAGGACTTCACGGGCAAGACCGCGAGTTACATACGAGATTCGAGGCACTTCATTAATTTGCTGAGGGATATTCAACTGTGTGAAGACGAACTTATGGTGAGCTTTGACGTAACATCATTGTTCACGAACGTACCAGTGGATGAGACTATTAAGATAATATCAGACCTTTTGGCTGCTACTGATTTACCTACTGTGTACTTGAACGCTATTGAGTTGTGTCTGAAATCTGGATATCTGATGTGGCATGGTGACTATTATCTTCAGGTTGATGGAGTGGCCATGGGTTCGCCGATAGCTCCCGTTGCTGCCAACATTTTTATGGAATGGCTAGAGGAAAAGTTATTAAATAGCTCGCCAATAGCACCAAAATGTTGGTGGCGGTATGTAGATGACGTGTTTGCGATTGTCTCAAGGGATTGCCTACATGAGTTCACAGCATACATCAACACCTTGCACGCTAAAGTCGAGTTCACGGTGGAGAGGGAGTTAGATGGGAAGTTGCCCTTTCTGGATGTATTGGTCATGCGAGATCCCAGGGGACGGTTACATACTACAGTGTATCGAAAACCAACTCACACTGACAGATACCTAAGGGCAGATTCACACCACCACCCGTCTCACTTGTCGTCTGTACCGAGAACATTGATCAACCGCGCCTTGAGTTTGTGTGATCCTCAGCACGTAAACCGGGAATTGAGTCATGTTAGGGGTGTTTTGGAAAGTAACGGTTACAACTGGAGGCATAGTAATCGAATTGCGAATGCATCCGCGCGACCACGACCACCGGCGGTGGAAAGGCTGCCCTTATACTTGCCGTACATCAAGGGAGTGACGGATAAGATCGGACACTTGTTACGCCGAAGATATAGCATCAAGACGATTTTCCGTCCTCACACGCAGCTCAGGAAATGGATGCGTTCGCCAAAAGACAAGGAGCCCTTAAATGTTCCCGGGGTGTACAGGATCCCGTGTTCCTGTGGGAAGTCATACATTGGAGAGACCGGCCGGAACATCTCGACAAGGCTTTCTGAACACATACGTAGTATGAAGGGCCGGGACACCCACAGCTCTGCGGTGACAGAACACGTATTGGATTCGGACACGACGCACTATGTAAGATTTGATAGGGTAACCGTACTGGCGCGAGAAAAGTTCTTCGTTCAGCGGAAAATACGGGAAGCTATAGAAATTAGTCGTCATCCTAATTTCAATCGTGACAGTGGTTGGTCGGTGCCACCGAGTTGGAAAACAGTTCTAGGCACTACGTCGGTCCCCAGTGTAAACGCACCCTTAACAAGTGACGTAATAAGTGTTGTGTGCAATCGTGCTTTTGACAAAAGTAACATAGTGGGTAGCTCCGATCTCGCCACGGTGACGTCGCCCGCGCTGCCGACCCCCCCTGCGCCTGTCCTCAGCAGCCGCGCGCACCGAGCAAGCGCCCGCAGTATGCGTCGCGCTCTCGACATGTAAAGGCGGGGTGTCGCTACTCTTGAGAAAGGCTCTCGAAATTGAGCCGAAACATGTCGAACGCTATATCGACTTAATACGTGAGTAACCCGCTTAAAATATTTTTAAATATGTATGAGTCTCACGGGAGTTTTATAGTTAAAAATCGTATGATATTTTTTCATAGCTTAAATTTTTTAATAGTCAAATTTTAGTTGTGCAAAAAAATCCTTGGCTGATTGAAACACTCTTTGCCTGAAGTATTGTACGGATTGTATTAATTTTTAAAACTAAATCCATTACTCCCTTGGGAACAAAATAGTACATTATTCTTCAGTACACGTAGACGCAATGAGACCTTTAAACAGCAAATGTGATGAAAAATAATAAATAAATGTAGGTAATGACGAATTTGAATAAATAGGGTTCTCTTCATGATGTTCAATCTATTATTATGAATGTAGGTAGATATTTGAAACCGGTGACCCTTTCTATAGCTTGCGGGCAAAAGTTTATAGTACGTAGTGTAGGTATTTGATTGTGGGAGGTGAAGGGATATTAGCACTGTTAACGGACGGGATGGTTGACTTACAACCACTAGTATTATATTAAGTACATTACACTTAACCCTCGCTACGATCATTTCGAATTGAAAATTGGAATCTTTCGTTTGCTCGGGATGGTACGGGCGGTTAAACAAAAACTTTGCCACCTAATAAAACAAATAATTATTTTTATTCGTGTAAAATTTGTGAACCGGAACTTCGCGTTCAATTTGTTTGTCACTCAACCCATTTAGAAATCTACAAAATTTTTATCGGACTATAAAGCACTTTTTATTGACCTATCAAGTAGTTACATAAACGACCAAATGACTCTCAAAACGGTACGTTAGCTTTGTGGCTGAAAGATAATAGGCAGTTTTTTGTGAGGGTGAGAATATGAGAGCTGCTGGAGTAGAAATATCACGGATCACAGGCACAATGAACACAATGTTTATTCTACAGATTCGTTTAAATAATAATTGACAACAATAACAAACATTATAATGTTACGTCGATTTGACGGATTCAAATGAGGATTTGAATTTCGATCTGCGTCGAGAGTCCCGTGGTCAGTACTCACATTTTTTAATAGCTTTCTTTATTATTAGAAAGAAATACATACAAATTACACTATTAAAATTATGCCAGACTTGGAAAACTAAAACTAAACTTATCTAAAAAATAAAAATACCTAAAAGGCCAGGGCTTCTCGGCAGTCTTGTAAAATTTTATTCTCATAGTTGCTTCTGGTCCCATCTAAACTTTGACCGTGAATCGGATTACAAGGGACCGTCGGATGAGGGTGAGCCGTTTGTTGTGTACAGCTTTATCTAACGTTGAGCACATCCGTGGAAGTTTTGTCCTTCAGTGTTTCGGCGTCGTAGCTGTCGTATTAGATGTGACTTTGCATACTTGTATAAAGTTCACCGGCCTATAAAGCTGCTTGTTCTTTTTAGTCACACATTACAGCTTTGAAACAAAAAATCTAACGCTACCATTAAATAATGTATAGGAGGTTGTGTATTGACGTGATATCATGATATTAAAATAAATAATAACGTCATTTGTTCTTATAAATAATAAATACGCGCAAAATAATTTGGGGAAAATATGATTTTTGGCATTACCCTGGCTGCGAAACAGCGCCACCTAGTTTTATTCCTAAAAGGCCCATACATTCAGGGGTACACTTTTGTATGGGCTTTGTCAGTCCCGGTTTATAATAAAAGACATTTAAAACATAATAAACTCCAAACAGTAGCTATGATTAGAGCACATGAATTAATAATAATCACGAAACTTTGTCGTTTTGCCTCTATGACGCATTGTGTGTGGCGTCTTCATTGATCTATTTTGTACCTAAATACAAGGACATATTTATGTTTTTGCACATCTGTAAAACATCTGTAGCTGCAGGATTACTGCCAGCGAGCATTGACATTATCTTTCAAGGGCTACGTAGTCAAATTGGAACACTGGTTGTCGCCATGTCCGTCTGTCTCTCAGCCTGCAGCTTTATCAGATCTTAAAGCTGCGATTAGCATAGTAAATGCGACAAAGTGGTATTAAAACGCAAATTTGTGTCGGATTGAATGTTATTCTTGCTTCAGTAATACGGTGGTTAATGTCATCTATCTATTTTTAAGAGGTTTTACTGATACAGCCATGCAAAAGCCACATCAGCAAAGTTGTAGCAGTATGGAGTTAAAAATTTATAGTAGATAAAGTAAATAATATCGTACAAAACGAAGGCTGCATAAATACCTGAAATGCTCTTATGGCGTTAGAAATAAGGTCGTGTCAGATATTTCTGCGGCCTCTCTTTTGACTGTACGAGTGTACGCCCAAATTTGAAATGAACATAAATGTAAAAAAAAATCTCAAACCTATTTAAATAGTCTGCCAGTAGGCCCACAATAAGTACTTAGGTCAAATTTACTGACGTAACTCCAAGCGCTTTCCCACCAATATAATGACGTACATTTTTTTATACATATTACGAAAGTTCGTAACATAAAATTAAAAAAATAACACTCGTTTTTACATCTAATTGCTCAGACTTAAATTTCTCTTCTGTCTACACTGAACTGAAACTCATATAAGGCATTGAGGCGACCGACCCCTGACTCGAGGTCGTAGGGGTGGGCACGGTGGGCACTCGATCGGTCCAGGGAGCCGAGCTCGGAGGGAGGCGCGGGGTCTGTGGACCGAGGACGCGCGCCGCGCCGGTCAGGTCGGGGTTACGGACACTTGTAGCTTCTGGTTTGCGAACAAGGTGGTTCAATTTTATACTTAATACTAGTATAACATTTGAATTCATCAATAAATATATTCATACTTCCCACGATGTTATCTTGATTTGTTACTAACCTAAAATAGTGGCTGTAGAATTGGAATTTATCATTCTCCTTTACTTATTTCTTTTCGTTCTCGAAGTTAGTGTTTTTATTTTACTATATAAATATACAAATAAAATATGAATTTTCTCTATCTATGACTTTATCCTTATTGTTAATACGTGTTTTCTTTTATTATAATTCTATAACTCTATCTATGATTGTTGCTTTATATTTTTTATTAATACATACTAATATAATTAACATAATTTAATTGCTAATAATAGATAACAGGGTACGTACTACGTAGCCAAATTAACAAACGATCTCGATCGCTCTTCCGTATTGGCGCGACAGAGCCAGACTCCGTTTCGACCGGCGTCTAGCATCAACGATTGTCATTTCGGCTGGGCCGGCAATTCCCTTTAGGAATAATATTAACATAATAACATTGTATCAATAAAGATTAAATATCTAACCAAATAATTTACTTTTGTTATACCTAAATGACAACTGTATTTAAATTTTCTTGTGATAAAAATCTTTGCTTAAATAAATATCCCAAAAAGCCTGCCAGGCCGTCACCTTCCACCCACGCTGTACAATATGTATATCAACTATTAAAGACTCCTAAACTCCGCCGCGCACAACAATGAGAGTTCTAAAGCGGATCTTATTATACCCTCAGAAGAGGACTTGAGTCGCACAATATTAAACTTAAATTCCAGATTTACCTCTCTGTGACGCATTAACCCGGCTATTGTCAAATACGTCGTTGAATAAATCAAGAGATTTCGACGAGAAAATAAGCAATTTATTTAGGACCGCAAATACACTCATGCAAGTAGACGTATTACCTTAGAAGATTGTTAACTTTAACTTAACAAACCCTGACGCGTTTTATTTAATGTACGTTTCATGTTGACTCTTGGCGAGAATTTATACCGTGAAATCTTATTACTCGTACCTACCTACCCTAACATCGGTAACCTTTTAATGTTCATATTTACACGTAACTTTTTGAATTTTCGTAGCAATGTTTACCGAATAATATAAGTACGTACCCATAATCTGCTCTGAAAATAACAAATCAGATATGTATGTATGTACATACGTACTTAACTAATCAACCTTAATACCTTATCATTTTCCTAGTAGAAATAAAAAAAAAAAATATATATTCAAGATAAAAATGAAACAGTTGAATTTCATTACACTTTCCGCCTAACTGTAGAACAGTTTGTTGGCAGGAATAGGATCCCTTTCATTACATTACTGTTATTTCTTAAACTTAGGTGCTAAGTGTTACTTAACGTTAACTTTATTTTGTACCTCTAACAGTACACAATTAGATACCACTCTGTAAAAATAAGCGTGTGAATAACTACATAAAATCTTATTAGCTGGTTCTGAGTCTGCCAAACTTCTAAAGATCCCCTCGATGGAGTGTCAAACTGGTATTGCCTAGATACTAACATCTTTAGCGAGTTGATATTCTGACGCTCGCGCCGTAAACTGAAGTTCAACGTCACAAGTACATACCTTCACCGGTGCAGCAAACTTTAAAACCAGTTACGTACCGCTTGCAGACTCAAACTTGGTGTTAATTCCGGACTTTATAAGTTTTAGAGGTATAATTATAACTCATAACACGTCACAAATATAGTTATGTAAGGAAAGCTTTGTGTTTAAAATTTGAGTTACGATTATAGGAACACATGAATAATGAAAAACTAAATCATATGTACTGGTATAATAAAGAGATTTGGTGGTTTGTAACTCGATGACCATCAATAACTAGTTCTCATATGCATCAATATTTATTTATATTTTTCCTCCTTCACCATCATCATCATCCTCCTCGCGTCATCCCGGCATTTGCCACGGCTCATGGGAGCCTGGGGTCCTCTTTGACAACTAAACCCAAGATTTGGGGTAGGCGCGTTTACGAAAGCGACTGCCATCTGAACTTCCAACCCGAAGGATAACTAGGCCTTATTAGAATTAGTCCGGTTTCCTCACGATGTTTCTCTTCACCGAAAAGCGATATTTTTCCTCCTTATTCAAATAATTTGTTACAGACTTTCAACTCCTTAATTTGTGAGCGTCAGAATGGCGGGTGTACATCAAGCAATCCTGGTGTGGTATACGTCAGGAGTTAGTGCTAGCAATGTGCCAAATGTGCGCCAAAATTCGAGCAATGTGCTCTTTGAACTCCAGAGATATTTAAGAAATTAATGACACCCGCCATTCTGACGTCAGGTTGGCGGGTGCACTTCCAGTTCTAGCTAATGGCTGCTTACTCAAGGGTGAAAGTACTGCCTAAGGTTAGTGCTCGCAATGTGCTTCCACATGTATGAAACACAAACTAATTCAGAGAGCCGTTGAAGAGTAATATGGGATTGAATAAATATATCTATAAGTATCACTTTTTTGTGAAAAGCGCCTGCATATTAATGCTGCATTGCAGGCAATGAACATTGCTATTTTATTTCAGCAGTCGTTATAGATATATTTATTCAATCCCATATTACTCTTCAACGTCTCTCTGAATTTGTGTGTGTTTCATACATGTGGAAGCACATTGCGAGCACTAACCTTAGGCAGTACTTTCACCCTTGAGTAAGCAGCCATTAGCTAGAACTGGAAGTGCACCCGCTAACCTGACGTGAGAATGGCGGGTGTCATTAATCCATACTAATATTATAAATGCGAAAGTAACTCTGTCTGTCTGTCTGTCTGTCTGTCTGTCTGTCTGTCTGTCTGTTACGCTTTCCCGCTTAAACCACGCAACCGATTTTGATGAAATTTGGAACAGACAATCTTTAGACCCTGAGACAGAACATAGGCTACTTTTTATTTCGAAAAAAAGGGATGAAGGGGTCGAAAAAGAGGTTGAAAGTTTGTATGGGATTTCTTATTTTTAAAAGATAAAACCATGAAACTTTATATTTTAGCACTTGATAAGAAATCATTAAACATCTTGATAAGGTCGAACGCGATTCATTAACATTATTTTTACCTTTTTTCTTTTTTTTTTTGTGTGTCGTGCGGTGGGAAATAAACATTAACTAAAAGCGGGTAGATTATATTTATTTGTCTACCCCGAACATTTATATATAAATTAATATCGGGTAGTTTTGTGTTGTTTACATCTCCGGTGACATTTGGCTGGGACGTCAGTCTTCCGCGACCACGGCCAGTGCAACCTGGACGAAAAACGTTGGGAAAAAAGGTAAAAATAATGTTAATTAATCGCGTTCGACCTGTATGTGACTTTAAATATGTGTACAAAGCGCGAGAACTTAAAGTGTTATCTTAATAAGGGACAGGGATAGGGATAGGGATAGCGATAGCGATAGGGATAGCGATAGGGATAGCGATAGCGATAGCGATACCGATAGCGATAGGGATAGGGATACGGATGCGGATAGCGATAGGGATAGCGATAGGGATAGCGATAGGGATAGCGATAGGGATAGCGATAGGGATAGCGATAGGGATAGCGATAGGGATAGCGATAGGGATAGCGATAGCGAAAGCCATAGCGATAGCGATACCGATAGCGATAGGGATAGAGATAGGGATACTGATACGGATAATATGGGTATCGTTAGAGGGATACGGATAATCGGTCGGCGGTCTCTTACAAGCAATGTGCTCTAAGACGATCGTTGTTTGCTTGCTTGAAGATTACGTTTGCGATAAGTATAAGCAAAATGTAAAAAATTGTAAGGGATAATAGAAAAAAGTACTTTTTACCCACCGATCATAGTGTCGAAATACGGGCTATGTGGGATGTTTATAAAGGTTTCCCCAGCGTATATAGAATTACCTACGCTGTGGTCGATGTGTAATATTTCTACAATCATTGCAAGCAAAAGTATTATGTGCAATGGAAATAATCGCAGATAAATATACCTACAGAGAAACCTAAGGATCCAAAGGAAAATCTTAATGAATACTTTTATTACGCGGGCGAAGCCGCGGGTAAAAGCTAGTTTCTTAAATATCTCTGGAGTTCAAAGAGCACATTGCTCGAATTTTGGCGCACATTTGACACATTGCTAGCACTAACTCCTGACGTATACCACACCAGGATTGCTTGATGTACACCCGCCATTCTGACGCTCACCTTAATTTTGTTTCGCTCGCGCCAATTGGGCTTTGGTTCCTTAACACCTAAATAATTCATGAAATAAAACTCCGATTTAATCCGTTTCCATAGTTTTATTTCATGAGTAACTATCGCGGTAACCGAAGACAATATTACCTAAATAATGGGGGATGTCTGAAAATTTTAAAATCGCCTGATATTTTTTCTGGTGATAGGAATAAGCATTTCTATTTACAGAAAAAAGTTACAGATTTTTTGGAAGCACCATACATTTTATAAAAATAAAAACGTGTTGCTCGACTGCGCGTACGACCCACTTCGGCAGTTATGAGATTTGTCTTAGTCTTTAAAAAAATTCCATTTTGAATCTGTGCTGGCCATAGACACTGACAGTTTGTCAGCTTGACATTTTTCTCGGAGAATTCATAACCATATCTGGTGAACTATTTATTACTGTTTTCGACTCATTTTCTCTCCCTGGCCTCTGATTTTGCCTCCTTCTACGACTACCTTCGCTCTCGAACCCCGGACGTTGATTTTACTGGCTTAAAACGACGACCTTTGATATTAACCTCTGGACCTGATTCTGCTTGCATTAACGAAGACGTTTGCTTTTAAACACTGGACCTGATCCTGCTGAACTGTTTACGATCCGTTTTGCCTCCCTGACTTCTGATTTTGCTTGATATAAGGACGATCATCGCTTTTAAGTTCCGGACACTATTTGTTATATTTAAAGTCACACACAGGTCGAACGCGATTAATTAACATTATTTTTACCTTTTTTCCCAACGTTTCGGCCAGGTTGCACTGGCCGTGGTCGCGGAAGACAAGTGTGTGTGCATTCGGTAAAAATAATGTTAATTAATCGCGTTAAAAAATAAAAACGTGTGTGACTTTACCCACCTTAAAATATGCTGCAATAATATCATAAAAAAGAAAGCCATAAAAGCGCGAGAACTTAAAGTGTTACTATTTGTTATAATGAATGCAAGTACATAAACACGATATAAGGATCCCAAAACATGCTTTATACCAACTTGTTCTAAAACCAACCAGAAAAACCCAGATTTAAAATTGTTCATATTAAGAAAGGAGCTGAAGGAAAGTTGGTGTCAATAGGTTGGCAGGAACTGCCCAACCAGAGTGCGATTTTGCTGTGAAGACCACCTGAGTGTAAGATACCGTGTCTTGTTTACCAACCTTAAAATGCAGTTACACGCTGGCAATAATATCATAAAAAAGAAAGCCTTAAATATCTGACACGGTGGCATTTTATAAAATGTGTATTTTTTGGATAGACCAATAGGAAAAATATGGTAAAATACATTTTTTTTTATAATTTGCAATGTCCTATAATAAAATATAATTGATTTATTTTATTGTGTTGTTTTATTTTACTTGTGTGTGTCATGTGTGTCGAGTTACTGTCAAGTTACTATCAAATTCAGTCGGCTATGGCTTTCCATATTCTTCTATGGCCCTCCATACTGTTAAAGCATGATTAACAGCACTATAGTAGATTGTGTTACGAGGGAGCAAAATTGCATATTTATAGCGAGGATATAAATTGAATTGTGAACAAAGTGAAGTATTCTATATGTAATTGAATACTGAGTGTAGTGACTGGGATTCGAAAAGAAAGGGTTATTTTCTTCCCTGCACTGCGAGGAGGGTGCAAAGAGGCACTTTTCCTCTTTGCTATTAGGGACCAAAGTGATACTTTTCCCTTCAAGGACACATTTTTTTTACATGGTTACATAACATACCATTTTTTTTGTTCATATAACATATCATTATATATAAATTTCCTAAAAGTTGATGTTAATATGTGTAGCAAATTTAATTCCACCTTGTGTCTTAACACTTGAATCCCTCACTACGCTCAGGATTAAATTTAAGAATACCTTGCTACACTCAAGATATATATCTCATTTTTCTCCCTTGTTGCACAATCTACTATTGCTATCATTTGACACTTTTTTTTTCATATCATATAAGCAAAATACTAATCAGGTCTGTTGTAAAAATATTATGCACTTAATCAACACAATTTTTTTATACATAATATTAAAATATGTTACAACATAAAAATGTTCTCATAGCAATATTATATAGGTATTAAGATTTATAAGATTGTAAGTATTAAGATTTTTAGTTATTAAGAACTATATTTGCAGTGCCCTTACAGGGTTCATAGCTGTGCTATACCTACTGAAATGTACCAACTTATGTACCTATGATAGCAATAAAGAATTACTGATTATTACTTATGTGCAAACACTTTCCGTGGCGTTAATATTTTATACAGGACAGACAAAGTTATTGAACAGAAAAGTGTCACTTAATTCCCTCCTAACAGGGCCGAAAAGTACCCTTTCTGAATGGGTGATGTGAAAAGCAGTAGGCGTCACACCGCAAACTCATTTCCTTTTTGAGCACTAACTACTTAAAGCAGACAATAAACCAACAATCTAAAGTTATTTGTTTAGGGCACAGGTCCTTCTCTAGTTCTCATCTGTAGGTAGGTGCGCTTATGAATCACTACTAGGAGTTAGCCTGTTTTCACATTACCCGATCCAATATCGGATGTCGGAAGGATTTCAATGGAAAAAATCCAAGACGACGCCTGTAATGTATGGGATATCGGTCCAACATCTGGTATTAGATCGAATAATGTGAAAACGTACTTATGGGTGCTAAAATGAGTAATAATGTTAATATAGATCAAGACAAATTTATGTTTATTACACTCTAATAACATGTAGTTGCACTTTTCAAAATTAATGGGATACACATTCTCTGTCAAAAAAATATCTCTGCATCTTTCATCAATTTCTTCTTCACAGGCATTGTGTTTGTCGCTGTTCCACATTTTGGCAAATTAGATGAACTAGCTCTTACAAAATCGCTAGTACCTATCCACGTTTTCCCAATTCAATGGGCTTAAAAATTGTAATCAGGTCCGGGGTTCAACGCAAAGGCCGTCGGCAGCAAGCAGGGCAAGCACACGTCTTCGTTAATGCAAGTAGAATCAGGTCCAGGGTTTAAAATCAAAGGTCGTCGTTTTAAGCCAGTAAAATCACGGTCCGGGGTTCGAGAGCGAAGGTAGTCGTAGAAGGAGGCAAAATCAGAGGCCAGGGAGAGAAAATAAGTCGAAAACAGTAATAAATAGTTCACCAGATATGGTTATGAATTCTCCGAGAAAAATGTCAAGCTGACAATCAACTGTCAGTGTCTGTGGCCAGCACAGATTCAAAATGGAATTTTTTTAAAGACTAAGACAAATCTCATAACTGCCGAAGTGGGTCGTACGCGCAGTCGAGCAACACGTTTTTATTTTTATAAAATGTATGGTGCCACCAAAAAATCTGTAACTTTTTTCTGTAAATAGAAATGCTTATTCCTATCACCAGAAAAAATATCAGGCGATTTTAAAATTTTCAGACATCCCCCATTGTCACCTAAACAGTTGTCTTGGTTGTCAGACAGTAAAATGTATGACAGCCAATTTATTTTCTGTTATCGTATTGATATTTAGATATGGTAGGTGACTAAATAAACATTGTATACCTCGTGTGTTCATAAGTTTTGAGACGAATAAAAAGTTGAATTTGAAATAAGAATATGCCCGCAGCTTGCATCCAGTGTTTCAATTTTGAATTTGGAACCTTTTAATTTTAAAAAGGATATTTTATTCTTTATCGAGATGGCGGGAAAGAAACAGTTACGGTCAACGGTGATTTCGTTGTATGAAGCCGGTGCAAAACCTATGGAGATTTTCAATCAGATTAAAAGTATTGGAGCTAGTCGCAATTTTGTATATTATACCTTGAAGAGGTACAGGGGCACCCAATCAATTGCTGATCGACCAAGAACCGGCCGTCCGCGATCGGTAAGGACTCCAGCAAATATTAAATTGATCAGGGAACGACTCCGTCGTAATCCGTGCCGCACACAGAAGAAAATGGTTCTTCAAACTAATATTTCACGTATATCGGTAAACAGAATTCTTAAATATGATCTTAAAGTAAAGGCCTACAGGCGGAGAAAAGTTCATTATTTAAATAATCGCCTTCGAACAATGCGGCGTGTTCGATGTCGGATGCTGCTAAGGACACACGATCCTAAAAAAAATTATTCACTGATGAAAAAATATTTACAGTTGAAGAAAAATTTAACAGACAAAATAACAAAATCTATGCAAAAAGCTCGAAGGACATCCCGGCTAACGTGCGAAACGTCCAACGTACCCATCACCCTGCTAGCGTCATGGTATGGTGGGGCGTTTCGTATGAAGGTGTTACTCCGCTACATTTCTGTCAACAGGGGGTCAAAGTCAAGGCACAAAATTATCAGAATGACATACTAGAGAAAGTTGTAAAACCCTTATCTACCACCTTATTCACTGGAAAAGACTGGATTTTCCAACAAGATTCTGCCCCGTCTCATAAAGCGAAATCTACCCAGAACCCAGAAGTGGCTAAAAGACAATTTACCCAGCTTTATTAGGACTGACGAATGGCCTTCGTCAAGCCCCGATTTAAACCCGTTGGATTATGCTTTGTGGACAGAGTTGGAGCTAAGAGCATGCCGAAAAACACATCCGAACCTTCAGTCCCTAAAACGCACGCTAGTGAGAGAATCGAAACGAATCCCCATAGAAAAGGTGCGTGCCGCTATTGACGAGTGGCCAGCCCGCTTAAAGGCCTGTATAAAAAAACGAGGCGGTCATTTCGAGTAAATTTTATTTATTTATTAATTATTTATTATATATCGATAGTCCTATGTTTGACATATTACAATAAATTGTTTCAGTTTTTTATAATGTCAGTTTTTTTCTCGTCTCAAAACTTATGAACACACGAGGTAGAGTTTATCATGATGTGCCAATTTTGACCTTATAGCATTTTACGTTTTGACTCTACGTCGATCAGTCAGGTCAGGTAGTCAGGATACCGCATATCACATACAACCCGAGTCGCGAAATCAGTAATAATTTTGCTCCAAAATAGCGCCAGTCCAATTTGATGCCACCAAGCCTCAGAGAGACCGCATTTGGCAATCCTATTAATGGACCGATTGAAAACTGCAACCAATTTCTTTATTGCCCCACATACGACCACTGGTAATTTGAAGATAATTACTTAGTCTAATAAACACACTGATTTTCAGCATACGAGTATTACGTTTGACTAAAGCCGGATTTACATTACTAATTTCAGTTGGTATGCAAGATACTAATTTCTTAATGTAAATCCCGTTTAATTAATAATACAAACGCTGATACCGTTTTAATAAAGAGAATCAAAGCAGACATTTCTCAGTTTAAAAATAAACTTAATAGGTACGTAGAATCCATTAAGCAAATAAGACGTGGGTAGGTATATACCGTTTGTTGTTGTGACTACGGCACTTACGAGGTTCCCGATAAAACAGCTTGTATTATATAAAATGGATGGCCTAATTGTTTGTTTACTGATGGAACTTCTTTTGAAATAAGTAAATAAGGAGAAATAAGTAAACACAAATAGGTCAAGTACGATGGTTTACTTGTATAAAAATGCAGTTTGAGGTTGTATAGATAGTTAAAAGTTAATACGTTTTTCATACGCTCCTTCTGAATTATCATTTTCATATGAATTGAGCCTTTTTTTATTTTGACCGAGCTGTACATAAAACAGTCCGGTTTGTGGGACTCGGAAAGTGGCAAGAGAACCTTCCTCTGAGGACGCCAGTTCTCCACGGCTGTTATTATTACCAGTCATGAAACAATCAATTTAGCAGCAAATAGTGCATGATATCAAAAAATATTATATGACCGTTTTTTATTGGGAATTTTATGAGCATTATTTCTTTCATTGGCAACTTTTCTAAAATGTATACTTTCCCCAAAAATTAAAAAAGCGGCATTTTGGGACGTATTTCAGAGTAAAAGGGGGGGTTGCGTCAGGTGGGTGGGATGGGACGCTAGTGTGCGCAAAGCACCTTACCCTAAGGTACCAAACCGTAGGTATTTCTTATTATTTGGATTTAATTTTTTTTTCTAAAAACACAGTTTGACCGAATCAGTTACCAAGGAGGAAATATACTTTCTAGGATTTCTACGCCAAAATATTTAATTTGATTTATGATTTGCTTTAACACTTTCTTGATGGGGTTCAACGGTAAATAGGAATTCCCGTCAATAAAAGTTCAGCTCGCATGTAGTGTACCTACCGTGCGCATAGTTTATAAGGTATCGTACATTGAAACCCTAGAACCGCGTCACTTTATATCATACTTATACTAAATTAACGTGTTCTGCTTCGTGGTTTTCCAAGAATTCAAAGTAGGTATTCACGATTATTCCACTTTGGAACGGCTTAGTGCCGCTTTGTTATATGAAAGTTTAATTACAGATGACACCGTTAGGCGGTTCTTTGATCTAATCCACTAGCTACATAAGATTAAAAAATCGGTCCACGATTCTCGGAGATATCGAGTAACATACATAAAAAAATAAAAACATTCAGTCGAATTGAGAACCTCCTCCTTTTTTTGAAGTCGGTTAAAAAATGTAGCGTTATACATTGTTCTGTAATGTATGTATAATCAGTTTTGTCCAGTAATAACCGCGAGATGAACATCGTGTTTCATTATGACTCTTCATAATTAAAGATAAAAATATGTTGTCTTCAGCACGACTCTATCATCAATCTCCGAGCCGAGCAGATGGATAATCGGATTATGCATCTAAAAATTATGAATAGGTCTGCCTTTTGACTGAGTCTGTAAACAAGTCTGTCAGTCATTGCACTGAAGCTACAAATTCTACTTAGACAATGAAGAAAGGATCATTTTGCACTGCAGTCATTTCAAGGCGGCCGGCATCCCAATACTTAGTTATTTGATTTACAAGGGGGAAAAGTTGTTGTTTAACCGCACGTACCAATATTGATACCCGAGAATGCGAAAAATCCCAATTGTTTACTAGGGTGGATCAAAAACACTTTTTTTTGGAAATAGCAAACCTAAAAGTTATCAATCATAAATTCATAATACTGCCGAAATTTTTTTATCTGAAAGTTCAATAATAATAAGTTCTAATACGATATAAAACAAGAAAACTGACAAGACGTCAAATCAAAAAAATTTTAAATTTTGTTTAGTTATTTTATATATTTGTTATTTAATTTTGAATTCAATGACTAAATTCCCAGTTAAATTTATAAAAAGAGTTTTTCTAAAAATACAAATGGATGAAGACGAAGGAGGAGACGACGGTGAACCCGCGTCCTCTCAGTCTGAAACAACAACCACAACAACAGCACGATGTCCGGTATGCTCTCGAGAATACAAAAAGAAAGGTTTAAAAAGACATCCTTATGGCTCACCAGGGTTACTTTAGTCAACCTACTATGTTAAACCAAAACGAAAGACAAAATGACGAAACATTTCAAGTTCCTATCAACAGTATCAATCAACCAATCACAAATACCAGAACCTACTCAAAACCAGCTTCCACCAGTTCCACCAACCACATTGAACCGAAATGAAAGACGTACTGATGAAACAGCATACTTACCTACTGACCATCCAAATATACCCGAATCTATTCAAAGTTTATTTCTCAAAGGATTTAATAGTAGGCTACTCAATAGCGAAGGTGGCCCAGACTCAATCTGGAGGAAACGCTGGAAAAAGATAATTAACTTTCGCAGCAAACAATACAGCATTCCACAAGGAAATGTAGGCAGACAATTAGCTACACTCCTTGCCACAGAAATTAAAGAACTTTCAAATAGACTGCCAAAAGAAGGTCATTCCGAAAGAATTTTTATCCTATGTAGTACAATACTTCAAAGAGACCCAATAGTGAAATCAGGTCAGGATATCAGACGAATGCTTCAAAGAAGAATGGAAATGTGGAATACTGAACACTATGACGAACTGATCGCAGAAACAATACTCTGCAACTCAAAATTTACGTCTAAAAATAAAGAAAAACAAGACGAAGACCACGACGTTCGAATATTCAGCCGCCTAATGGTACAAGGAAAAATCAGACAGGCAAATAGATGGATAACCGGAAGATCAGGAGGTGGAATTTTGGACCCTAATGAAAAACTAGGAGATAAAACAGTACATCAAATATTTAAAGAAAAACATCCTGACCAAACAATCCCGCAACTAACTGACTTCTTAGACTGTCAAGAACTTCCTATAATAGTGAATTTTGATATCACCTCCAACCATATCGAAAAAGTTGCAAGAAAACTGTCTGGTGGTGCTGGGCCTAGTGGCACAGATTCTGAACAATGGAAATCACTCCTCCTGCGCTTCGGAAACCACAGTTCTGAACTACGAGAATTAATCGCAGCACTAACAAGAAAACTTAGCAGTGAAATAGTTGAATGGGACTGCATCAGAGCATTATTAGCAAGAAGAGGAATTGCTCTAAACAAATGCCCAGGCGTTCGGCCAATCGGTATAGGTGAAATATTACAACGCATAATCGCAAAAGCAATGGCCACCGCAACAGGGCTAGACGTTCAACAAGCCTGCGGCTCAGATCAGCTCTGTGCAGGAATAAAATCAGGCATTGAAGGTGGAATCCACGCTATGACCAAATGCTTTGATGAAGGTGAAGATGATGAAGGCCTACTTTTAATAGATGCAGCAAACGCCTTCAACGCATTGAGCCGCGCAATCGCCCTTTGGAATGTTAGAATATACTGGCCGCGCTGTGCGATATTTCTTTTTAATACTTATAGAGGATACGCTGTCATATGCTTATCAGGATCTAATAACTTCATTCTTAGCAAAGAAGGAACAACACAGGGCGATCCACTGGCAATGTTAATGTACGCAGTTGGAATCTTGCCACTAATCCAAGTCTGCAAATACCGTGCTAAATATATCCAAAATTGGTACGCAGATGACTCAGCCTGCTTTGGTAAGCTTAAAAATATTAGAGACTGGCTAGAAAAACTAATGAGAGAAGGCCCAAAATACGGTTACTTTCCGGAACCTTCAAAAAGCTATATTATAATAAAAAATGAATGAAAATGAAAATGAAATGAAAATGAAATATTTATTTTTCAAGTAGGCATATTACAATGCGCATATGAACGTCAAATAAAGCTACGCCGGCTCTAACCCTACGCCTCAGCCTCGAGAAGATTTCAGTCCCCCCTCAGTTGGGAGGGGGGTATCCACTATGGGACCGGCAAGAAACTCGGCGGGCAACTTCTTTTCAAAACATTACATCTTATAATTAACATGGATTAAATAACAACATACAATTTAACATGCAAAAGTATTCATCAAAGAATATGAACAGACTAGGTACTCTATGGAAATCAATTTCAATAAATTATATTATTGCTTAATAATACGTCGTTCTTCTTCAGAGAAAACATATCAAATTGTCATAGAAGAAAAAGATAATATGAATCTCAATATCATTAAATATGTAATTTACCTACACAACATAAAATATAAAATATTTGATGTGCTTTCTTATCTGAACTGTGTCCTCTATACATAATACAATTATTTTAATTGCTATTCGTTTTTTGTAGTTTCTGGTTCGGGCCATGCATGTTTGTCTGTCAAATAGTCCTCGACTCTGTAATAAGCCTTTAACATCAATGATTTTTTTAAGTAGTTCTTAAGAGCTGGGAGGGGTAATCTCAAAGCAGTGTCAGGTAACTTATTATAAAAATGAATGCATTGCCCAACAAATGACTTCTGTACTTTACGGACACGAAACTTCTTTATGGCAAGCTTATTTTTGTTTCTAGTGTTATAATTATGGATATCAGAATTCTTAGTGAAATTAAAAATATTAGAGACTGGCTAGAAAAACTAATGAGAGAAGGCCCAAAATACGGTTACTTTCCGGAACCTTCAAAAAGCTATATTATAATAAAAAATGAATCTAGCGAAGAGGCGAAAAGATTGTTTGAAGATTTAGGCGTGAAGATAGTAACCTACCACCGATTTTTGGGCGGTGTCATTGGAAATGAAAATGGACAAAAACAATTTATTAAAGAAAAAGTAACTGATTGGACC
This sequence comes from Leguminivora glycinivorella, assembly GCF_023078275.1. Lineage (NCBI taxonomy): Eukaryota > Metazoa > Arthropoda > Insecta > Lepidoptera > Tortricidae > Leguminivora > Leguminivora glycinivorella. The sequence continues at coordinate 40,907,916 of NC_062998.1, forward strand.
AAGTGCATAAAGTTACTATCAAAAGCTAGCAAATCCCACCCACAACTAGTATATACAGCCTTTACAAAATCACTTCAATGCGAATGGAGATATTTACAAACTGTGATGGATAAAACCGACGAAGAATTCCATACCCTAAACGAAACTATTATGTCAACATTAATACCTTCTATTCTTGAATCACATCTTTGGAAGAAGAACTGTTTACTCTACCAGTGAAATGGGGCGGTCTCGGTATCAACAATCCATTAAAAAACAGTGAATGTTACAAGTCGTCCATCGAATCAAACAAGATATTAATTAATGCAATCAAAAATACAGAAAACCTGGACCTAATTGCCCATCAAACCCATGCAGCAGAAACCATGAGAATTTGCAAACTGACAAGGCATCTGAAAGACAGTCAAACTAGCAAAGAAATTATATCCAATCTACCATATAAATTGCAAAGATGCGTCCAAAGAATAGTCGAATCAAACTCATCCCAATGGCTGTCAATCATTCCCACCACAGCAAACAATACAGAATAGAATAGAATAGAATAGAATAGAATAGAATAGAATAGAATAGAATAGAATAGAATAGAATAGAATAGAATAGAATAGAATAGAATAGAATAGAATAGAATAGAATAGAATAGAATAGAATAGAATAGAATAGAATAGAATAGAATAGAATAGAATAGAATAGAATAAAATAGAATTTCTTTATTTGCCAGAATACGTATGGTACAGGATGATAACAGGTTTTTAAAGTATCAGTATTCAGTCGAAAACACGACATGCAAATAATTGACAATATTACAATATGAAAACTTTACAACAATAATACCAAACTTATAAATTAAAACAAGATAATATGGTTGGTGGGTATTTACATAATAAAAAGGCATCCACTTATAAAAAAAAAATGCAACTGTCAAAACGTTATTAATACTAGTCGTTAAAATTAAAAAATATACAAAATGGAAGTCATGAATTAATAATTAAGAATTATAAAAGTTAAATGTCAAGAAACGTACACAATGTGAAATATACTACTTGTTTTATAATTTATGTTCCAAAAATTCCCTTACATTATAAAAGCAATTTTCGGATAGCCATTTGGTAATTTTATTATTAAATTGTTTACAATCAATTTTTTTGAGTTCATCAGGAAGGCTGTTAAATAAAACTATACACATGTTATATGCATTCCTGTGGTATATAGTGGAATGTGAGGGAGGCTGATATAATAAGTCTTTATATTGCGCTCTCTGATTTCCTGGCAATACATCACACCTCTTTCTAAAAAGTTCTGGATGTTTTTTTACAAATAGACACGCTTTTCTTAAATACATACAAGGTAAAGGCAAAATATTAAATTTTTCAAACAGTGGCTTAAGGTGTCCATGATCCAGGCATTGGCTATCGCACGAATGCATTTTTTCTGCCGAACGAACGCTTTCTCAATGTCGACTGATTTACCCCACAGTAATAGCCATAATTTAAGACGCTTTATCCATGGTAGGCAGTTGTTGCAGCCTCTATAGATACCGTATTCCTAATTTTCTTAGAGCAAATACGAAAATTTGGAACAAACTACTTCGACGTGTCGTTTCAGTTTAAGTTTTTGTCAATATTTAATCTAAAAATTCACATTATCCAATTTTTCTATTACGATGTCATTATATTTGATGTCAAGTTGGCCAGGATCAGTTTGATAAGAATGAAATTGTGTATATACAGTTTTTGTCAGGTTGATATTTAAATTATTATTGCTGGTCCATGTACTGATATCAGCCAAGGCTTTATTTATTTCAGCTTCATATGTTAAAGCGTTCTCCCCCTTAATCATTAGTGTAGTATCGTCCGCAAATAAAATGCACTTTTGTGTTGTAGCTTGGGGAAGATCATTAACATAGATCAGAAACAACAACGGGCCCAAATTACTGCCCTGAGGAACTCTCCATCTATTTTCACGAAATTCAGACCGGAACCTTTGTTTCTCAATACTTTTCCCCTGACTGACGAATCTTTGAATTTCTGTACACTGTTTTCTGTCTGCTAAGTAGCTTTTTAGCCAAGTAAGCACAAAACCTCTAACTCCATATGTTTCAAGTTTTCTCAATAGAATAGTGTGATTAACCGTATCAAAGGCTTTACTTAAGTCAAGAAAAACCGATGTTATTGGTAATTTATCGTTTATGGCTTCTGATATATGCTTGATGAAGTGAAAGCAAGCCAATTCTGTTGATTGACCTTTCCTAAAACCAAACTGATTTGGTTTCAATATATTTTTCTTTTCGAAATAGCTTGTTAACCTTATACACATGGCTTTTTCAAATAATTTTGATAATACTGGAACTAAAGTTATCGGTCTATAGTTGTTGGGATCTTTACGATTGCCCTTTTTAAATAATGGTTTAATAATCGATAACTTTAATTGTTCTGGGAAGATACCTTGATTAAAAGACAAATTTATAAGATGTGTTAAAGGATAGGTAAGGCTTATTGCATTTAGTTTTAAAATATTTGTAATAATGTCATCATAGCCACAAGCTCTACTATTATTAAGTGACATAATTAATTTGTAAACTTCTGGTTCATCAACTGGTTCCAAAAACATTGAGTTTACTTGATTTCCCAGATTGTATGTTAGCTGAGGAGGAGATATTTGTTTTATATTAGAATTTGTTAACTCGATATAATAATTATTAAATAGATTACAAATGTCTTGGGGATCAGTATATGTCATATTATCAATTTGTATAGAGTCAAGATTATTGATTTGATCATTATTAGATGTCATCGATGATATTACTTGCCATGTCGCCTTACATTTATTCCTATGGTTTAAAATTAACTGTTTGTTTACTATTTTCTGTGATGTACTAATACACTTCCTAAGAATTTTATCGTAGTGTTTAAATTTTCGTTTATTTTCATTTTTATTACAAGATGTTCTACATTTCATATACAGTTTACGTTTTCATTTCATATACAGACCTCACATCCACGCAATTTAGAGATGCCCTTGCCATCCACTACGCACACGAACCTGGGCACCTTCCTCAAGTATGCGATGGCTGCGGTGAAAATGACTTCAACTTAAACCATCAGCCACAGCCGAGAAAAACATTTAAAATATGACCGAGCTACAGAAGATCTAAGAGCTTCGTTTACACCATTAATCATCTCATGTGATGGGGCCATTGGGACCGAATATAGCAGTTTCCTGAAAAGAACAGCATCAAAATTAAATACGAAATGGGGAAAACCATACTCGCAAATTATGTTTTGGTTGAAGGTAAAGGTCCAAATTTCCCTTATTCGAGCAGTCTCAATAAGAGTGAGAGGCACCCGGAGACTTATAAGGGCCTTCGAATGTGAGGACGGAGCAGGGATCCTGTACTAGAGACGGATTCCGATGAAACAGCCTTAGCGAGAATAAGTGATTTTCACCTTCTCAACAATCATGTTAATTTAACGTTCCAGATTAGTGTTCAGAGCAATATTGGATTTTCGCACCTGTCTCTTTATACCTACTGAAACTTTTCCCATAATTATGTACCTACGTCTATATTTATAAGTATACAATAAAGATTTTTTCTGAAAGTTGATTTTTCAGGTTTGTATGAAATTTTCAAAATTTCAAACCTAATGCGGGGCTGAAATAATGATTTTAAAAGCTTAAAATTTGCACAAAGGCTTTATAGACTAAGGGTCATTGATTGATAACTATTAGGTTTTCTATTTAAAAAAAGTGTTTTTTTTGATAATTTTGATCCACCCTAATGTTTACACTTCACTGTACCGACATGTTATTTAAATATGACCGTAATTAAACAAAAACAAACCTAAGAACTGAATGAATTCAGAAGTTTCTGACTAGATATGTCTTAAAATACATCCAGACATCGTTATCACAGCTCAGGAGCAGAAACGATTTGACAGTTCTCAAAGGTGACAAGTAAGCAGGAATTTATATCGAAAAATTCGATAATTTATAGTCTCTGCGAAATTTTACCTAAAATAAATAGACAATACATAAAGTAAGCAATATGCGAGTGAAAACTAACCTTTAATAAGGTTGTTAGACTGGCGTTGGCATATTAAATTGTAACTTTTAAATGTACTCATGTTAGAATGTTGAATCTTATTTATGTTGGTAATGGTCCTTTTATACTGTCGTTTTTAAACACGGTTCTTTAAATATTACAAGTGCGGGGCTGTCTGTCCTATAATATTTAAGGTGGCTCGCTTAGGTTACCCGAAGCTCAGGCTGCGTTAGATGGCGTTAATCTGCAAATTACCAGTCTTATTTTTTTTGTGGAGTCGTACAGGCATTTATATACTTTCAATTATGCTTCGCGAACATTTAATATTAAAATTGACGTATTACAACAAACATTCAACTTCTCATTGTAAAGTTAATCCCCTTAATGTAGATAAATTTACTATTTTACACTATTTTTAAGTACCACTCACACATACAAACAGTGTTTTTGTATTCCTTCTAGTCGATAATTTCACGCGGCGACAGCTTGTTTAAATAGCCTTGCGGTAAATACGTGCCATCGCATGATTTGCATGGAAGTACTGGGTTCGAGTCCAGGACTTTTCTCTTTTTTTTTTTTAATACTACGTCGGTGGCAAACAAGCATACGGTCCGCCTGATGGAAAGCGGTCACCGTAACCTATGGACGCCTGCAACTCAAAGAGTGTCGCATGCGCGTTGCCGCCCCATTAGAAACTTGTACACTCCCCTTTGCTGCGTGTGCACAGCAAAAAAGAGTGTACAAGTTCAAAGGAGGGTTTGGGTTGCCGACGACTCAAAGGACAATAGACGGAACAAATTAGTTCCGTAAGTCCTCCCGTCGTCAGCACCCCACACCCTCGTTGAGCTCTGGCAGCCTTACTCACTGGCAGGAACACAACACTATGAGACACTATTTTTTGTTTTATTATTATACATAAATGTATATGTACTCGTACAGTAGTTACTGAGCGTTTTCCACAAAAAAGATTAAAAACCTATTCTCTTACATGGTAATAATTTTTGGGTTCGTCGAACTCAGAATTTCTAACATAATTATCCTAATCTGATATTTTAAAAAATTCCAAAAAAGTATAGATAAATTTTAGTTTCTAAACTACGATTCGAAAAATTTTTTTTTTCTAATTGTTTATTTTCGATGGAGCAAAGGTATTCAAATCGCTTTTGAAATCTTAAATTAGTAAATGAAAATGCAATAGTTAACTGAGTAACGTAATGCTTTAAAAACTCAAGTGGACTTTTTTTATCTAAGGAGTAATTTCGATAAAATATTATATTTAGCGAGGGTATTAAAAGTTGTGTTTTATATCTCAACTTAATAAATAGAAAATCAAAATGACAATAAAAAAATCAATATGTTCTCTGAGATAAAATTGATACCTTCGGCTCTCCATTCTTGCTCGGTCAGTAAAAAATACGAAATTTATATCCAAAAAAATACAAAAAGTTTATAGAATCCTGGGAATCGAACGCACCTTCACGGCGTGACAGACGACTGTTCTCCAACGACGCCATTACATAACACGCTGTTACCGACGAAATTGGGCTATACATATATAATTATTTAAATATAAATAATAATGTCAAATCCATACTAAAATTACAAATGGGACAGGGTGTGTGTCTGTTTGTTTGTCCGTCTTTCACGGCAAAACCGGAGCGACGAATTGACGTGATTATTTAAGGGGATTTAGTTGAAGGGATGGAGAGTGACATAGGCTACTTTTTGTCTCTTTCTTACGCGAGCGAAGCCGCGGTCAAAAGCTAGTTTATTATAAATGGGAAAAGCTGGTTACTCTATAATCTGAAGTGGAAGAATTCGTGGTTTCACCAAAGATAATGTGTGTTTATTTGTTTGTCCGTCTTTCACGGCCAAACGGAGCGACGGATTGACATGTTTTTTAAGTGGAGATAGTTGAAGGGATGGAGAGTGACATATGCTACTTTTGTCTCTTTCTAACGCAAGCGAAGCCGCGGGCAAAAGCTAGTACAGCACGGGTAGCATGGTCGCGCGATAGACGATAAAATATCAGGCCGTCCCTGTCGCACTATTAGTAAGTGCGATTATAGGGACGGCCAGATGTTTTATCATTTATCACGCGACCATAATTGCCTGCCTGGACCAGATTATATTGATGATAATTTGATGATAATTATTATTTGTAACCATTTAGTTAATATTGTCTTCAGTTACCGCGATAGTTACTCATGAAATAAAAACTATGAAAACGGATTAAATCGCGTATAATGAGTATGAGTTTAAAATTCATCCCGATGTTTCAAACACTTTACAGCGTTCGTGGTCAACGGGTGACTGAGGAAAAATTACAATGTGCAAAAGCTACCCATATTCTTGTATATAACCATTTAGTTGTTGAAGAAAAACATTCACACAACAATAACATAGGTCAACCAGCTCAGTAAATGCAATACTTTACTAATACTATGCCCACACTATGACCTATGTACATAATGTATTATACCAGACGTGTAATATTTTATTTTATCAACAAAGGCATAATAAAGGATTGTATTGTATTTTTGTATGAAAATAAAAAATAGGAAAGCAATATAGTAATAGTCAAATATTCCATTAAAAAAATAAAAAATACTTAATAAATCCATAAAAGTTCAAATGATTAAAAAAAACTTCGGACGAAAAACGGACTCGAACCCACGATCTTCTGCATCATAGTCGGTCGTTTGACCGAGACGCCATTTCGATTTACATTAGCAGTGTCGAAATACACGATATGTATCTTTGTTGACAAAATGCGTCATTATTTCTGAGTCTGCTTGAGTTAACTAAACCAATATCTTTAAATAATTACTTGTCAAGAGCCAAATGTCACTGATGACAATGTCAACTAAAAATGCGCGAAATATGACGGCTCTGTGTCTGTACACAAAATTTGGCACGCACATTTACGTAAAATTAATAAAAAATTCACATGGATTTGTCCATGATTTCTGTATGAAACAATGTATTTCATTCACTACCGCGACGACGGATAATGTATAGTAGATGTATGCGCATATTTTTATTTAGTTGTAGTGTGCGGTGACTAAATAAATGGTAGATGTTTTTTGTATGGAAAGCGAGCCACCTTAACTTTGTAGTTAGAACACATTCTCTTGTCGTGTTGTTTTAAAACTACAAATTTTAGATTGTATGTTATTATTATCGTAGATAGCTTCTTATTCTCCTTCTCTTTTATATTATAAATGATTTATATAAGTACCTAAATTATACTGTTACTGTTATAACTACTGAACCATCTACCAACAACAATACCAAACAAATTATGTCGAACTGTCATTCAATTAGGCGTGTTTACCTACTCCTGTGTACGGTTTAATTAAACTGAACACTTTGAAATTTATAATTCCGGAACAACATTTTCACAGAGCCACCGACGAGCATACCGGACTACCGCTTTTAATAACATTACGTACTTTATTACAATGTGCCGGGACTTAGTTGTGGTTGGTTTAATTTTACGTTCGTAGTTTCATACGACGTTTAAATTAATGGCACAACTGGTGCTCTGCTAGTTTTACACTATGTTTTTACTTGAGAATACTGTACTACAATCCAAATTAAAAATACCTACAGGAATAATTCACCTTTGTAATGTTATGATTATGACACTACTTAGCCGGTGTCGACGACTTCGTTCGTGTTAATTAATTTCGCAAAATTCAGTGCCTGCTATGGATGAATGAAGTTAGAATAGTTATAACTTAGAATAGTTACTTAAGTTACTTTCACCCCCTAGGGGATGGATTTCCAAAATCATTGAATTTATTTATCGTAATTTTTATCTAAACTACTGGAGATAATCTTTTTAACCCTCTTAGGGCATGAATTTTCAAAAAGCTAGAAACTACTATTTTTGTATCAAGTTCGTAGCTTAAAATGAAACTTGTTCATCGTACGAACTTTCATCCCCTTTTAGACCCCCTTAGGGGACGAATGTAAAAGACCGCTTAAATTACTATTTTTAATTTTTCTTATTTGTTATCTTTTTACCAGATATGATATTGGCTTCGTGCGAAGTGCATGGAGGGGGTAAGCAAAGCGATCGCAGTGCTTGCGGTGGTCAAAATCGACACTAAAAATGGGTTGTCAAAATCATCACAGTCATCAAAACTCAATACAATATAATACAATGTGTAATTTTAACTTCTGATTAGCAGAAACGTCTGCAATCGATGCCGTTAGGCTTAGAATAAATTTAAAAGTGGAAAATGTCTGCCTTGGGTGATACTTGAACTCACGGCCTCTGGATCGATACTCCAGCGCTCTGCCAACTGAGCCACCAAGACTTCAACCAAGCCAGCGAAATTTTTCACTACTAAGGTCAATGGGACCCGTAGCGACATCTACCGTAAGAGTGTTAAACTTCTTAAACGGCAACCGGAGTTCCAAGTCATATTGGAAATTCACCAGTTACGATGCGCTAACCATGCTAAATTTTAACTTCTGATTAGCAGAAACGTCTGCAATCGATGCCGTTAGGCTTAGAATAAATTTAAAAGTGGAAAATGTCTGCCTTGGGTGAGACTTGAACTCACGGCATCTGGATCGATACTCCAGCGCTCTGCCAACTGAGCCACCAAGACTTCAACCAAGCCAGCGAAATTTTTCACTACTAAGGTCAATGGGACCCGTAGCGACATCTACCGTAAGAGTGTTAAACTTCTTAAACGGCAACCGGAGTTCCAAGTCATATTGGAAATTCACCAGTTACGATGCGCTAACCATGCTAAATTTTAACTTCTGATTAGCAGAAACGTCTGCAATCGATGCCGTTAGGCTTAGAATAAAAAAAGTGAAAAATGTCTGCCTTGTAGGTAGATGTCGCTACGGGTCCCATTGACCTTAGTAGTGAAAAATTTCGCTGGCTTGGTTGAAGTCTTGGTGGCTCAGTTGGCAGAGCGTTGGGGGTTGGATGTTTATACCGTGAGTAATGCTTTGAAAACTGATTTTTATTATTATTATGCATGTCTTTATCATCTATCTAAATTACACTTGAAATAGTAGCTCTTGTTATTCTATTTACTTAGAATTAACGAAAAATCGTTAAGATATATGTTTGATTACTTGTCATTTTTTTACATTTTCCACTTCAAGTGCACATGGTAGGTGGCGAAATTGTCGTGCACGTAGCCAATAGGTGTACAATCTTTCTTACGAGTGTATTTTTAAAATCGCTTCTTAAGTATCTGTTGTACACTTTATAGGAGCATTTCACGGGCTGTCCCGTACAAACGCATTATGTTTCGTGTGTTGTGATGTTTTTCGGCGTTTAAAGCATGCAATCAGTTTTCTGTGCATAACTCTGCACATTACCTCAAAAAAAGACCCTAGCCAATTTGGAGAAAATTCGCGTTTGTACGGGACATTGGTAGATTTTTTCATGGAATGCTCCATTTATATGTACCTATATAGATGAGTCAGGTTTGTATCTTTTTTTGGTTCTAGGCAATTTCATGGCAGAGCGTAACGTACTACATACTCGCCTTAAGTGACTGTTACTAGGTGCAGTGGGGTAATTTCGAAGCATAGAAATGCTCGGGTAATTTCGAAAGGGGAATCTTGATAATATGATGGAAATAATGGTGATTTTTATGTGACTTTCGAAATTACCCCAATGCGTTTAAATTTACTATTAATTGTGCAAATTAAAAATATCAACATATGTAGGGATAAAAGATAAGTATGAAGCGCTAGTATTCTATCAGGTTTTGAATCGATGAATTTACCAGAAAACCTGAATTTACCAAGGTCTCACTGTTTAAATATATATATATTATGGCAACCATAATTATAATGATATTAAAAAAGTGACACATTAAAAAACCTCGTAGGTATGTGTTGTACAGAGCGTCATAGTAGTTTTTATGTTGAAAAAAAGCTGAACCGGTTACTTAATAGCATTACGCTATAAAAAGGTTGGACGAGAGAGTAAAAAAGTATTAACCCTGCACGAGACCATAAAATGAAAGCTTTATACAGTCCAGCTGGTTTGTGGCTGCGAATTGGCAAAATAAGTAGGAGTAGGTATTGTGTGGATAAAAGCTCAAGAAGGGCTACTAGTCTATGGAGGTTGTTTAGTAGGTACTTGAATTTTTAATATATAATATGTAATAAATGCCATATACTTCGACTATGACACTACTACTACTACTACTACTAAGTAGACTACTATAGTCGATTGTGTGATATGGGTTAAGTTGTGGCGTAGGCGAGAGGCTGGCAACCTGTCACTGCAATGACATAATTTCGTTTTCTTTGAACCCCTGCCAAGAGTGGCACAGAAACGTGAGTCTCATGTGCTCTGCCTAGCCCTTTATGGGATACAGGCGTGATTGTATGTATGTATGTATACTTACAAAGAGAAAATGACCAAGGCCTCCAAATGTCCAACGCTGGATTCGTACCACCTTCCATTATCACTTGGAAGCAATCGTCATTTTTATGAAAGCGCTATTCATTTACATTTAAAGAAATATTTTTTTTATGAAGATAATTAGAATTGACAACGTTTCAAAATTTTCAATGTCCCTAAATCGAAAACCATTTCGAGATATACGCTTGTAGATCACATAAATATTTTTTTAAATATTTTTTCCGTATTTTTAGTATAAAAAATCTTAAAAATAGTTTAAAGGGGAAGTGACGTCAAATAGCTGATTTAGAGCTGCCACTATAACAAAAAAATCTTCCAGTTGGGATGTCACTTGAGTTTGACAGTGACACTTATCACAGTTCGTAGCAAAGATATTAAAAATTTCATGGCTTATTCTATGGTTCGTAGTCATTCACTATATGTTGACAGTGACATATGACAGTCAGACATACCGGACTGTTTGAGCTGACAGTTAAAACTATTTTTTTTAGAAATGATTTTGTCGTTTTCTTAGGTGTATGAAACAACACATGTGACGTCACGAAGCTGTGTCTTGACGTTTGTAACTTACGCTCTTTCTGCTCGAAGTAGTAATAAGAAGGGAATTTCTCATTAAAATAGAAGTTTTTGGAAAAATAAAAAAATACGTGTATCTTTTAGTATTGAGTTCTTTCAAACCAAACAATAAAAAGTAGTACTCAAAAATATGAAATGTTGTCAATTGTGTGCTTAGGTACAGTAAGACGCATGTGGAATTACAATGCATTCAACAACCGCGGTCTTCATAATTTACGAAAAAATCAAATACCTACCTACAACTATATTTACTTATTTACTCACTCCGTTGGCTCAGTGCCCCAAAATGAGACTTGGCCTCCGAAACAAGACATCGCCACTTTTCTCAGTCCTGCGCTACCTCTCGCCAATTCTTCACTTGGAGTTCGCACAGATCCGCCTCCACCATGTCGCTCCAGCGATATCTGGGACGTCCGGCAGGTCGTCCTCCTGGCTTGGCGACCCAGGTATGCTCTTTATACATTCCGATCCTCATCCATCCTCTCGAGATGGCCCAACCAACGGAGTCTGTGTACTTTAGTCTCTCCTATGATGTTAGGTTCAACCACCTACGGATGTGAAGCTTGGACACTGGCACTTAAAGAGGAGAATATGCAGTTGCAGAGATATATTACAATAAAATCAATTTTAACCTGAAGTATTTAAATACCTACTTTGCATTTATATTATATACGAGTAACAGTTGCAGCGATACTTAAACTGACGTAACTGCCTGGGCGCCTGTTACTTATTGAAAACGAATAAACAAGGGCAATTATTACTGAGAGCTGTTTAGTGAGCTGATGATACCTTCGTTCACTTTAATGAGGCGGTCTACATTTTATACGTTTTTTACAATTTATAGACTGTACGAAAATCCGTAGTCACTGTAGTCAGGTTTCAATCACCCATTAAACTTTTAACGTTGGTATTATGTTTCTACTGGCTTCAGTTCCAAAGAGGCAAGTGAGAAATATTGGCTCAGAATTTAATTGGGAGCTAGGACGTACACAATTTACGAGGGAGGAATACAGATGGGTTGTAGTGTATTTTGGATTAGCAAAAGCCCTATCGAACGTATTTGGTTCGACCCCGACCGCTGACTTTTTTGTAGTCAACCAAATATGCTATTTCATATGGACTATCGAAGAGTCCAGCTACATATAGGTATCATTATTTATTATCAATGTTGACACGTTCGGTTAAACAACAACTTTGTCCCCGTGTAAAACAAATAACTTTTAAATATTATAATAAGGTAACTGTACACTATTCCGGGATAGTAAAATGTGGTACATTATTCCGGGATACTTTGGTTTTTGTCGCAAAATAAGGGAACTATCAGTAAAATCTTAATTTAAGGCAGTATTTTATTAACTATAGATCAAATAGAACCGAAAAAGTCGATTTTCGAATATCTATCATATCTTTTGAAGCCGTGAGGTATCTCCAAACGCGTCAGTCGCAACCACGCAGTGGTTTCTATGGGCGTGTTTGAAGGTGAGCTTAACGCGGCAGCGGAACTTCTTAAGGATTTACTGTGATGCGGGTAAGTTTATTTATATTAAATTTGTATCATAATTGTCTTATAGTTATTAAAAGACATTTATATCATCTTTTCAAATTAATTTAAAGCATATTTTAATTAAAATACCCGCTCCCGGAATAATGTACACCATTTTGACGCGGTGTACATAATTGCGGGAGTATCCCGGAATAACGGAAACACAGTCCGCAATGTTTTTATGTTTTATTACTATTTGCGGTGAAGTATATTTATATATTTGATGTAAATATATTGAGTAAAGATTACAGATTATAGTGACATAATTACGGTACATATATTTTTTAGATTTTAGTCTCATAATTGAGTACGAAATGTATACTCGTTGAGTAATACGTGCGAAATATTGGAGTGTGGCATCGACATTAAATTTGTTTTATTTCACAAAATTAAAGCACAAAGGTTACTTATTTCGATGTTTTGAGTATAATTGTTATATAATCTTCCAATGTACTAAGAAAACAATCTTGTTTGCCTTTTAACATAGCCTTCGTTTTGACTGCCGTAATTAAGTACACGACTTTATATGAGTGTATCTTATTCCGGTATGCCTATATAAAGTATATATTAAAATATAAAAACACAAAATAAGGTATAGAGATCCGACTATTATGTTTTTCAACTTCCTTAGTTAGCTAAAAATCTTTATACCGCATATTGGTTTGTCCGTCAGTCAGTCTGTCCGTCTACGATTTAGCTCAATCATTATTAGTACTAGAAAGCTAAAATTTACATGAGGATAATTAATACATAATAGGATAGACATACATAAATATAAAATAGTACAAATTAGTCAGACAGTCAATCTGTGTAAGAACGGCCTATAATATTTATTTATTGAGTACTATTTATTTATATATACATACTTGAATAACGTATCACCACCATATATGTATACGGTGTAGCTCAGTGATCACCAGTACCAAAAAACTGAAATTTTCACGAGTGCCGTGCAATTTTTATATCCGGCAATAGCTTCTGGATTGAAATTAAATTTTGAAAAAAAAACCCGACATTGTTAAGCGTTTTTCATCAAACATGGCTAAGAATACTCTCGTCTAATTCAGCTTTCAAACTAAAAAAACTAATCTAAATCGGTTCATCCATTCGAAAGCGATGCCTTAGACAGACAGTAAAACTTATAACACCCTGTCATTATATCATACAATAGATATACCGTAAAATATCATATTTCCCATCCCACCCCAACCCATCAAAACATTGCCAATTATAAAAAATACACTCTGTATAAGCATCTATCAAAACGATATGAGCATTTATATATTTACGTAAACAATATTTTTAATTCGTTTTTTTACATTATGCTTCAACAACGTGGACTTTAAAGGTATCCCGTAATTACGTACAACGACTCCCGGAATTGAAGCCATACCAAAATTGTATCCCGGAATAATGGGCAAACTAAGGGTTAAGTAAAACAACGGTAATTTCTATAAATTAGAAGTTACGATGCAAAATAATATCTTAAATCCATCGTAGAAGACTTATCCTTAAAATAAAATAATTAACACGACTAGAAACGTCGCATTTTTTTTACAGTTCTCACTCAAAGTAGGAAACGTCTTAAGTTCCCGTAATATGGGACAGTTACCTTAGTAAGTACCATAGTAATTGGTAGTATTACATAAGAATACTTCATTACGTTTCAGGTGGACATATGTTATGTACCGGGTTTCCCTATATTTGCCTATATTAACAATACTTAGTCATTCATTTCATTTAAGGAACAAGTGTTGAGCGTAGTAACGAGAATTCTATATTTATACAACAGTAAATACACCTACTTAAGAAGATTAAACTCTTACAATTGAGGCAACTGCTTTCGGGCGTAATCGGATCTAACAGTACTTAAATATCTCACAGTTTTATCTAACAATGTATTTTGTGTAGGTAAGTAATTTCAATTGAACACAAATATTCATATACATTTTCCTTATTTGTTTCGTATATGTGGCGTTCCATGCCTAAAACTTAACTAAAGCAAAAGCAAAAGAATATCTTTAATGTAAAGCCACAAAAGCCCGTTCCCGAACCGCGGCAAAACGCTACTCTGGGAAGCGTTTTCAATAAGTAGGTAGGTATTCCGAAATCCTTCTCCTTTTGCCCTGGGCTTTTCTGATATTTTCCAGTCTCGCTCGTTACGGTATTATGAGTGCAGGGTCCTTCGGGATTTTTATTTTATTAGGTATAGTAAATTGCTTTATACGATATCATTAAACTTTGAAATTTTGATATAAATTACTTTGAGAAGCAATCCAGTGGGACCAGTGAGTGCCTGTAATGCTTATTTACCTTTTCATCAAAATTACAAAAATGCGGCGCTTTATCCTTGCTTGCTTTCTAAAAGCCGCTAAAAGACTTTCCAAATTTCAATTAGTTATGTAGTGAAAAAAAAAATGTTTCACTCTGCGGCAACATTTCTTTAACACTAGAAACCTCCACGCAACCCTCAAGATTACACTTTGCAACCAATCGCTACGCTTGTGGTACAATTTAGAAGTCTTTTGCTTGGTAGTATTCATAAAAAAGCACGAGCGGTTTCACGACTTTTGCCTCTTGTAAAACCAATAACTATTTTATTTTTATTACTAACGATCCCTGAAATAAACCACGGATACACAGACAGTTTCACTTACAATAATATAAGAGTTTCTGATTTACTCTTGAAATTACCTGAAGTTCAGCTTATATCGAAACTATTATTAAACTTCGGTAAAGACCGGCCATGCGTGGTCCAATATTTATAAAATGCCCCAGTTCCGCCAAGCCGACTCAGTTAGGATTGCGAACGAGCACCAGGAGAGTTGGCTGACATTTTGCAAGATTAATCTACCCAGCGGCGCCCATTGCCTCCGTTAGAACGGGTTGCCACCCGCTTCGATTCATATGAATCACTTAGGATCGTCGCTTTAGTTATTAAAGAACGTTTAGCTTTTTGTAAGCAGTCCTTAACATTTTTATAACTAACGAGATAATTGTAATACTGGGTCGTTCTTCTTTTTAACCGTCGCCTCAAATCTCTCAAGAAGGACGGTTCTCAAGTCGTCAGTATGTTTTTTTAACCGCCTTCCAAATCTCAAAGGAAGGGGTTCTCAATTCGTCTGTATTTTTTTTTTAATGTTTGTTCCTCGATATCTCCGTCGCTACTGGACCGATTTTGAAAATTTTTTTTTGATTGAATCTATATGCATACAGATTGGTCCCATTTTTCTCAGAACCCAGTTCTGATGATGGGATCCTGGAGAAATCGAGGGAACTCCTCAAATCTGAAAGGTATACATATAGTGATTTTTGTGTTTTTAAAGGAACAGCATGCATTTACGTACGGAACAGTGACATTTGGTGCAGTGGAATTCCTGATGATGGTCAGAATGGAACTCCTCAAATCTGAACGGCACACTTATAGTGACTTTGGTATTTTTATAAGAACAGCATGCACTTACATCCAGAACAGTGACATTTGGTGCAGTGGAACTGCTCATGATGGTCAGAACGGAACTCCTCAAATCTGAACGGCACACTTATAGTGACTTTGGTATTTTTATAAGAACAGCATGCACTTACGTCCAGAACAGTGTGACATTTGGTGCAGTGGAACTGCTGATGAAGAGTGAGCCGCCCCTGGTTAGAGTTCCGTTCTGATAATCATTCTCATCTGTAAGTACTTCAGAATCATCCAAATTTCAAAATTGGTTCAGAAATGACGGAGATATCGAATAACAAACATTAAAAATATTCAGACGAATTGATAACATAATCCAACATTTGAAAGTATTTGGGTGATTCTCCGAGACCCTAATTTTCAATGTCCGGAGGCTTATTTCACTGAAAACTTTAGTTTTAAATCCTGTTTTTTTTTTCAGAGATACTTTATATCTCTAGTCGACTGGGACATCGATTAGCTTTAGTATAAGGTCATTGTAATTTTTTATATTAAAAAAATATATCCGTTATTCTTACTACTCTGTCGTGTCCGTTCTCCATTTTTCTCTAAACATGTGATGATAACTTCAATTCAGTCAACTTAACGAATATTTTGATTGAGTACATGGATACATTATTAGTTACTACATTACTA
This sequence comes from Leguminivora glycinivorella, assembly GCF_023078275.1. Lineage (NCBI taxonomy): Eukaryota > Metazoa > Arthropoda > Insecta > Lepidoptera > Tortricidae > Leguminivora > Leguminivora glycinivorella. Next base: position 40,924,588 of record NC_062998.1, read on the forward strand.
AAATTTAACAAGTATTTTTTTATCTATTATTTTGTATTTAAAATTTAGGAAATAAGAGATGTCCGCGACAAAATTCTTATTTCTCTGGTGCGGGTTTTATTCGCCTGTATCGTAAACGTATTGAAGATTGTAGACAAACTTCCCCCCGCGGGGAATAATCAGTCGCGCTCGGAATGTGGTACGAGGTGGAAGTGTCGGCTGTTGCACGTGGCTCCGGAATTACGAAGGTAAATATCTTATTCCTCTGTCCGTGGTTCAGGTATCATTCTTATTACTCTGTTCGATTTTTTGGGATTTGTGTAACTTTTAAAAATGTACTTTTTTGCTTAATTAATTGCTTTACGTACTATCTATTCATATTATTAACGACAGCCGCGTTGTATATACACATTATGAATCATTGGTTTTTTTTCGATAATAACTTATTCCTCTGTCCCTTATTCCTATGGATTTTGGACAATGGAATAAGAATTTTCTAAATTTTTCTTGTTTTTCTTAACTGACTTTCAAAAATAAGAGTAGTTATCAAGTGATTTCCTATATTTTAAAGTACCTTAATAAAAAAAACTTAGATCTTTTTAAAAATATTGATAAAAAAAATTTAGATCTTTTTAGCACCTAGTGCATTTACAGTCTGAATGTTATTAATAAAAATAAATATAAAAATATTCTAGAATACTTTTTTGATAGTTTTGTGAACAAAAGTACAATATATAATTTATAAATATACGGTTTTTTAACATTTTTGTTTACCTATCCTGACTTATCTTATTACTCTGGGCCTAAATTTCTTATTCCTCTGGACCAAAAAGTTAAAATGAATTTATTTTATGAATGAGTTCACAAAAATATGGGCCAAAACCATAGTTATGTCTAAAAATAAATCTATTTTCACAAGAGTATGTCCTTATTGGTCAAATTTCAAAAATAAAAAGGGACAGAGGAATAAGACAAAAATCGCTGTCTCGTAGAATGACCCTTATCACCAGAACCCCAAAGGAAGGCGGTTTTTTTTTTCTTAAAAATTATTTTATTTATTTTTTATGTTTGTTCCTCGATATCTCCGTCGTTACTGGACCTATTTTGAATTTTTTTTTTGATTGAATCTATATGCATACAGATTGGTCCCATTTTTCTTAGAACCCAGTTCTGATGATGGGATCCTGGAGAAATCGAGGGAACTCCTCGAATCTGAAAGGCCTACATATAGTGATTTTTGTGTTTTTAAAGAAACAGCATGCATTTAGGTACGGAATAGTGACATTTGGTGCAGTGGAACTGCTGATGATGGCCAGAACCAAACTCCTCAAATCTGAACGGCACGCTTATAGTGACTTTGCCATTTTTATAAGAACAGCATGCACTTATGTCTAGAACAATGACATTTAGTACAGTGGAACTGCTGATGATGGTCAGAACCGAACTCCTCAAATCTGAACGGCACGCTTATAGTGACTTTGGTATTTTTATAAGAACAGCATGCACTTACGTCCAGAACAGTGACATTTGGTGCAGTGGAACTGCTGATGATGGTCAGAACCGAACTCCTCAAATCTGAACGGCACAATTATAGTGACTTTGGTATTATTATAAGAACAGCATGCACTTACGTCCAGAACAGTGATATTTGGTGCAGTGGAACTGCTGATGATGGTCAGAATCGAACTCCTCAAATCTGAACGGCACACTCATAGTGACTTTGGTATTTTTGTAAGAAAAGCATGCATTTAAGTTCAGAACAGTGACATTTATTTAGTTATGTTTGTTTAGCAAATTGAGTTTTCAAGTCAAAGTTTGTCAAGCTTCGATTTCTTATAATCGGATTCATGAGGAATTGAGGAAACTCCTCAAACCTTAACGTTATACGTACCTATATTCATTTGTGTTGCCATCTAATAATTAAAGCATTAAAAGCAGTTTTAAAAAATACCTACACATTTCTACATAATCCAACATTCGCAAGTAGCTTTCACCAGAATCCGAAAGGCGACGGTTTTTTTTTCTTAAAAATTATTTAGTGACAGTAACTTGCCTTTCGTTCAAATAATCGTCCATTTTGACGACCGGTCTGGCTCAGTCGGTAGTGACCCTGCCTGCTAAGCTGCGGTCCTGGGTTCGAATCCCGGTAAGGGCATTTATTTGTGTGATGAGCAGTTGAGCACAGATATTTGTTCCTGAATCATGGCATCTATTCTATGTATATAAGTATATATTGTACTTATCTATCGTTTAAGTATGGTTTGGGGCTAAGTTGATCTATGTAAGGTGTCCCCAATATTTATTTTATTTATTTATTTATTTTAGAATTATTATTCTTTTAATATTCCTTATATGTAGAATGCATAAGTATATGGTTGCACAGTCAACCCAATATATCTATGAAATTTTAAAGCAACGGAGACGTTATTGCAGAAAAACCATTTTTCCAGGGTGTTTGGTATATGAACTGACCAATTATTTTGGGGGGTTTCTGGTGTCATTTTTTGGAGAATACTATTTTTTCCTAAATCATCCAAAATGTGATATTTGAAGCCCCATAACTTTTTTTTGTAGTTTTAAAAATTACAAATGAACAGCATAACATGGCCCTTATTTATTACAAATAAACTGAATTTAATTTTAAGCTAATTTTAATAAGGAGGTATTATTTATATGAATGAGGAAAAAAATGGTATCTCCAGAACCGTGAGTCCTAGGACCAAGGTTCCAAGGACAAAACGGAAGGAAATGACACTACAAACCTCTCAAAAAATATGTCTGTTCATGTACCAAACACCCTGTGTATACCCAAATTATTTAATCCTCCTCCTTTATAATTAAGTACTTATAACATGGATTGAAATTGCATTATTACAGGATGGCGATGAATTTTGATTCACGATTTGTTTGAGTCTTGTCCAAGGAAGGGTTAAAGCTTATCATGGATAGTTTTAAAGCTTAGGATACACGATGTTGTTAATTTCATTACTTGCCTGGCCTCAGACTCCACGTACTAAGATAGCACGTGAGAATTGAGTTACCAGAACACATGAACACCCTGCAGCTTGCGCGTAGTTATTTAATGGTGTTATTTAGTCTCACAAGTGAAGTTTGGAAGTGCAAAAATGAATAAAATGCTACAAACATAGGTATTAAGATACACATCTTTATTACGATGGGTCGGGCGATTCCATGAAAGTTGGGTAATTTTTAGGCGAATTTTGCAAGAGATGTTTTTTGAATGTTAACAAACAGCTTTGTCATCCATTGGATTAGTGTAATGTTACTAGTGATATATCCAAAAGGGCCAGTCGATTTAGTTTGTTATCGCTTTTTTTTTTCTTGGCACCATCTTCTAAAAAAGTTGTCATAACTGTTTTTTTTTTAGTTTTTGCCTACAAGTTAATTATGTCTCTCTGTCTAATGCGAAATAAACTGTGTATGTGTTATTATTCATTAATTACAATCGTCAGTCCCTAGGAATGTCGTTAGTCCCTAACCAATAAATAACAGCCCAGGGACTGATGCTCTATGGACTGATAAATGCAAGCAAAATCTTACATAACATATCTCTTAATCAAAATCATAAACTGAATCAAAAACCCCACTCACACAGCAATGCACCCAACACACTAACATGCCCCATCATGGACACTGCCCACTTAACAAACATTTGCATGTTATAGGTAAGACCGATATACGATATACCTATCGAAAAACTATTTAACATGAAAATATTTCAAAGGAACGATACATGAAAGGTAAATAATACCATAGGAGTGGAACATTCTGCAGAATTGTCACTGTTTACACAATATCACAACAATACAAAGTTCTTTCCGCCCGCTTAGACCGTGCCACGATTCACGACCTGTCTATTCCGACCTCACTTCGATTACGCGTGTTTACTTGGAAACTCGCCGTGTCTGGAATAGCTCACGTAATGACCGACAGGAATGCCAACATAGCGCAACTATTTCAAATTGTGTGGGGTTCCCCCTTAATCGGGGGAAAGCATAGTAATCTGACAATTCAAGGTAAACGTCAGACCCATGCCGCCTTAGTAATTAACTGAGATCACAACTGATATAACTTCTGATCAAAGCCTAACAACCGCCACCCTAATCCTAAGTTTTAATTACTTTGATGAAATATTTGCGCCGATCCTACTATTAGCCTAAGATAGTTAAGAGAAGTTAATAAAAATCTCATAATCATGACCCATGAGTAGGTATTGTAACATGTCCATGACAAAAATCGAGCTGAAATTAATCTTTAAATAACCTTTTACAATGAAACACAGACAAGGCTGTGATCCTTAATAAATATTTCGAGCATAAAATCTACTCAGGGAAATTATTCCCACAAGCCTAAACGCGATAAAGGTGCATTATTGTTTCACGGCTTTCACGAGTTTTGTGTGCCACTTTACGGCGCCGTTCAACAGACATTCTTAAGAAGAATGAACAATTTTTATTTATTTATACCTTTCTTCTCAAATCAATACTCAACGAACTTCCTTTTTCCACACTTTTACTGTAATGTACAATTTTTTTGTCAAAATGTTAATAGTAAATTATATTGATGTAAGTATGTACGTAAAGATGATATGATATCGTCTTATATAGTCTCATTCGTTTTTTGTTATGTTATATTCGCCAATTTTGCCTGCGTCACCAATTCTTTATTCGTCACTTTCGTCAGTAGTCGTTAGTAGTTGTCGTCTTTGATCATGAGGAGTTGTTAGTTTATTTCTTATTTCGACTGTAATTAAAAGTGTTATTTTTCATAGTTATTACTCAATATTCAACTTATTTGTCTCACATTTATCTTTCCTTATTATATTGTCCTTATCTACATCAGCTATGAGATGCATATATGCAATAATACGCCTCTGAGATAATTAAGTATTTCAATTAAGTTTGCATGCGCTCTAGATTGACAAATGCATTAATTAGTAGTGAGGTTAGATGAAATCCACCGGGCGCGTCACCCAACAGCAATAAGCTGGGAGAACTTCAACCCCGGCTTACAACTATTTACCTTACTTATTATTAATGGAGACAAATAAACACGAGTTTCAAAGTATTATAACACATTTACAACCTATCGCCCAAGTGACGGTAGCGAAAGTGCCAAGCCAGCCATCATAAATAAATGTAATATATTGTTGACTTCGATAGTGTGTGGTTCTGGCTTTACATAAGCTCTGATAGCGTTTTGTCAGTGCGAACCTTATGGTTTAGTGTCATCCTAGCAAAATTTTACATGAAAATTTTGGTGTGATTTCATTTTTTTCTCGTAAGTTGCTTATGGCAATCTTCCATCTCCTATTTAATTGAAGGTGGGGTGTTATTTTGATATTGATTAACTTCCACTAGCGGTATAAATAGTTTTTTTTTCTTCAGTTATTAATATTAAGTTATTTTATGACCGATGAAGTATTCTTATGAGTAATTCTAGAAGCAACGCACACGGACTGACGTGTCTTACAAGGGAGCTACTTATTTACCAACTATAAAAATAGATTATTGAGTTATGGCTGCCTAAACTTGTAAGACGCGTCAGTCGGTGCGCTGCTTCTAGAATGAGTCATAAAAATACTTCGGCCATCATAAAATAACTTAACTTAAGCTTAATAACTGAAAGAAAATAACTATTTATACCGCTATTTTAGGCATAAGGTCATTTTCCAAACTGAAAGAAATAAAAAACATTTTAAATGTTTGGGTTAGCGTTGTTCAAAACTATTCCAAACGGATAATCGATGGTCGAAATCAATGGTCTTAAAGAAGAATGGTTCTGGCCGTAGGTTCCGACTAACCGACAGACACTATGACCAGTTTTTGACCACGCACTATCCTGTAAGTGTGAGCAAGAAATAATTATTTTATTCCTCGCTGTCACTTAATAGGTACTTCGTTGGTCATAAAATAATATAAGGTACAGCGGGGCAAATCTTGACTGGGAGGCAAATGTAACTGGTCCATTTTTTCCATGTTTTACAATGTTTGGATTATTAAATAGAGTGTCCACCGGTTATATATGGTAGGCGTGTTCAGTGGATACATGTAGAACTCAACATTATAGTGTAATAATGGAGAAAATGGATTAGTTACAATTGCCCCCAATCGAGATTTGCCCCGCTGTAGTTAATAAATAAATTAAATTAGCTCAATATCTGGAGCTATTTCTATATATCTAATATCATACCTATATGTATGTATATCATTTGACGATTCTGTGGACGACCGGTCTGGCTCAGTCGGTAGTGACCCTGCCTGCTAAGCCGCGGTCCTGGGTTTGAATCCCGGTAAGGGCATTTATTTGTGTGATGAGCACAGATATTTGTTCCTGAGTCATGGATGTTTTCTATGTATATAAGTATGTATTTATCTATTTAAGTATGTATATCGTCGCTTAGCACCCATAGTACAAGCTTTGCTTAGTTTGGGACTAAGTTGATTTCTGTAAGGTGTCCCCAATATTTATTTTATTTATTTACATTCTAGGCCTATTGATTAAATTAGCTTGAGAACCTATAAGAGTGCACTAATGACTCACCTTCCCGTCACTTTTCCTGTAGGCGTCGTGGACGCGCCAGACGAGCCCCGGGCCCGCGTTGCTGCTCTCCTTGCCGATCTCGAAGTATTGCATGATCGGGTTGCTCTCCAGCTGCGGCGGGTTCTGGGTGCTCACACTCTTCAGCTTGGATATGATGCCCGCCATGCCGGAGCCGAGTCGCCGACCCAACGGTTCGTTGCGTGAGGGTTCCGGCTCTTTGGCTTGTTCACCTGTCAATTTGCATTGCATTAATTATTTCTGTTTTCTTTCAACCATAATTATTCCTAAAGTTGCACCGAAACTTTAGCAGCTGCATGTGCTCTGCCTACCGCTTTTGGGAATACAGGGGTGATTATATAGTATTTTTTTTAATCGACAGTACGAGCATACTTGTAATACCCTACAGTATTTTTAACAACCTACTCGTATATCTGCAAAATATTGTTAGTTTCTGTGTTGTATTTTATAATAAATAAATAATATGCCTACCGAAAAAGTTAGGAATTGTTCAAAAAGCGCATTACGTACATAAACATTATATAAAATATGATACTTAGATTACCGGTACTGTATTTATTGGTACTTTTTTAAACTGCAAACATTATGGTGAACAGAAAGGTATTAGTCACCTAAAATATTAGTAAATCAGACGTCTATTGTTATGTTTGGGCATCAATCAGCTTAATTCAGAGCAGGCAGTTTATGGGTGTTTCGTAAATTAACTGCCTATACTAACATTTAGGGAAGCAAACCGCCGTACAACTTGATTACCTAGTGTAGTCGGACGTAGTAGGTCTATCGGCCAGGACAAGGGGTGAAAATTCAATTCCGCCTCACCGTTAGCTTTTAACTGGGTACAGTCAACCATTGTACTGGGAACAAATCAACTATTTCTTCTTTATAACGGGACAATTTCATTTATTAAGTAAAAAATATAGTCTCTAGTATAATTTGATTCAATTTAACATAGTTATGTAATTAATTTAGATTATTTCATTAGGATCATAAAAAATCTTCGCTGCTTTGCCCAAAGGTTGAGAGAATGCCTCATGAATCTCATCTCATGATAAAGATTTTCACTGGGGTGAAAGCGATCTGGGGTGGAGCGATTCATATCTTTCGCTCGCGGTGATTCTATATCACTTATTTCGCTCAGTGAATCTGTCAGACTGTTTTGAGCAAGATGGCGAGTCGTGCGATACAATACCGCCATATTACAAAAGCGAATCGCTCCGAAGCTGCCATTCAGAACATTTGCATCGTTTCGCTCTTTTGGTTCGGCCCGCTTATTCGAATCATGAGTGGGAAAGAGCGCGCAAGTATTTCTGAGATAGGTGAGTTACTGAGCGAAATGAGCGAGTTGAATCGGTACTGAGTTGAAGAGTGAGCGAGTTCAGTCAAAAGATGAGAGTAGTTCTTTTGAATCACTAACTCGCAAACGACACATCTCGGCAAGGGCATTCGTGTGATGAGTACGGATACGAGTAATTGTTCCAGTTTGCCTGACGAGTTCATGAAGAATCAACATTAGGTAGTTAATTTATTTGTGCCGACTAATCGATTTTTATTAGGGTTCCGTAGTCAACTAGGAACCCTTATAGTTTCGCCATGTCTGTCTGTCCGTCGTCCGTCCGTGTCCGTCGCGGATAATCGTCCGTTAGCACCTACCAATATGTATATCAATCACGCCAAAAAAGTGCAAAAATAAAAAATGTTTTTTTCTCACTACAAATGTAGCATGATATTGATAGTCTAGTCGGCTATTAGTCGGTTCAACCCTACAGTATGGCTATTATGGTACGGTATCCGGTAAACACATGTCTGTTTCGCACCATCTATTGACATATACATATATGTCCGTCGCACACAAGTATTTGCATATCAGTTATCTTTTCTTAGTTACAAACCTAGCTTATAGACAGAAAAACAGGCTAGAGACCGACGGAGAATAGATAATTTTGATAAAATTATACCCTTCAGTTACAAAAAAAAGTCTAAATACTTTAGTAGCAAATCTTTGTTCACATTATTATTTTTAACGTCAGGTATCGTTGTTGAATTATTGTTACTTAGATTATCTTACAAATTAATAAGTTACGTAAATAATAAATTAATACAAGTTCTCTGTAAACATGATTAACACTGTGAGTTTATAAAGCATAATTGATAAATTAATTATTTTCTCTGAGTTACTTAAGCTTGAACTGAATAAATAAGGTAAAAATTAAATTATTTATTCTCTGGGTTTACCCTTAGGTTTCTTAAGCAGTCTTACAATAATATGGTGAGAGTTGAGAGTGGTGAAATTAAAGGAAAATATCTTAGCACTTTACAAGGATAGTTTACGTTTTATCAAATTAATCAAGTTATTTCTAACGATTTTTACTTGAACCTAACATAATATATGATACGGTTATTGTATCTCATAGTGTTTTCTTTAATTGTGTAGTATCTTGAATGCTTATAAGTGCGATAAAATTAATGCTTATCGATGTTTAATAGTTTATTTCTATTAATAATATTAGGTTTAGTTTTTCTTACCCCTTAACTTGCATCACCACCACGTATAACTGGATGCTGATAAGCAATAATGTGTCAACCCACACGCCAACCATTTTGAGAAAATGGCGTCTAAAGATTTTTTCTCATTTTTTTGTGTTTCTCTTAAAAAAAATTGTTTTTATATAGATTGTTGTGTTTTTCAGCTATAATACGTTCAGTAGTAGTGATTATTGTAGCTTAATTTCAAAACAAACTTCAATTTGACGAAATAACGCCCTTTTCTTTTATTGCGAATTGTTCGACGACGTCAAACTTTTTCAAGACTGTGTTATGATACTTAACCCACTTTTGCTAATTGTTTAAAAATATCTATGAGTCTTAAATAAACATGTTAAAGCACATAAATTGTTGTTGTAAAATGCATATTTTTAACTTTATAAGTGTTAAGTAACATATCAGTCATGGTTCACTTATGTTATTAGGTATGTAGGAATCAATACATTATTTATTAATCAAACCTTTTAATGATTTTTCTACTCCCGAACTGTTATTCGTCATTTACAGGATTGTGCGTATCGAAAGAACTGAAAACGCATTGTTTGGTTCTGTAATCATGGCAACGCATTGCATTAACGATACTGCGTGCGTGCGCGGGAAGGCTTTGGGCAGCTGAGCTGACAGTGCAAACCTTTGCAATACAGGAAACAGTGTGAATTTCGCGAGAATTATTAAAAAAAAACTATTGAAAACTACTTAAGTGCGTGGTTGTTGTAAAAGTATTGTATGCAATGGTGTTTAACTGACTCCAAAATACTCGTGGAAAGTACGCCACTCATATTTCTTGACCTCCTTTAAACGCCTGTTGAATAAAATACTATAAATTAACTATTAGAGTAATGATCATTTCTAGACACATATTTAAATTATCTGTGCTTCAACAAAAAATCGTTACAAAAACCAAATAATCATCTTTAAAAAAGTCATTTAAATTATGAATAACTCATGACTTGTACAAGAACAAAACATAAAATATCTTTAACAAAATAATAAACTACCATTTGATTCAGTAAGTATTCAAAAATCAAACAATATTTTTATGCATACATTAACACGTCTTAATGTAATTAGTAATTATAAAAAAATAGTAGCTGATATTAGATTTTTATATAAACACGTACTTGTAAAAAATGTTTGCAAATTATAATAACGAATATGTATATTCATGACTTAAAATGTTCAATTTCGTACTGAATTTACCATTCATGTGCAAAAATATACTAATGGACTAAGTCATAACTTATTCAAACATAATTTAATATGAACAGTTATATTTTACAATATAGTGTCATGGTACTTACACCAAAAACGAACAATTTATGACCCGAATATAATTTAACAATAATGACTTATGTTTTATAACACGGGTCGTAGCATAAAACAACGAATAAAATATCATTTTGCAATAATCATTCAAGTCTCATAGTGGGTAACTATGTCATTTTTTGCGTTTTGCAAGAATGAGTCAAGTGTAAAAAAATCGTTGAGTCAACCCTCATAACACATTATTGTAATTTAAATATGTCTTCTGCCAATTACTATAATAAGTTAAGGTTCTTGACACATTAATGCAAAACAGGCAACACACGATAAAGGATTTGTGTTAACCTATTTTTTTACTTTTGGGATAGTGAAAATTTTCAAAATGAAAAGGTCATTTTTGCAAATAGAAGTTTAAAAATCCAGCTATAACATGGCATTAAAATCTCATTTTTTTAGTTTTTGTGGGTTGACACATTATTGCTTATCACCATCCAACTATGAATGGCTGTACATATCTCTTATACGATACCCCTCATTTCTCCATACAAACGCTCTCGCCTGTTTCCTCTCTGGTTTTTGAAGCTAGATCAATGATTTTTTCAACACAGATTTTTATTATCAATATCTGTGTCGGACCGTTTTGCTTTTTTTGATATTTTTGTTTTAAAAGGAATTAGAGCCTCTCAAAGTTGGCAAAAACAGCTTAATTAAATTTGCCAGAAAGAAAGGCGTGGTATTCAAAACTGAGATCAACTATCCAAAAAAACGAAACGGTCCGACACAGATAATTTCCTTGTCATTCTGATTTCCAAATTTCATAACGATTGGTTAAGTTTTGGAGGAGGAAACAGTCGAGAGCGAAACCTCGATTTTTGCTGTTTTTACACGGGATTTCGCGCCTGAGCTGCAGTTGTCCCTATCGCACCAAATTTAGGGGCGGGGCTTAGTTTTTAAATACGTACACTGAAATAAAGTGATGGGTAATACTCGACATCTAATGTCGATAATCTAGTGATGTGAAAAGTTATCGATATACTACGTCGAAATATCGACATACCGTGTTTGACGAACATTTTATTTAGAAATACGTACTATTATATATTCTGTGGAAATACTCAGTCCATATTTTTATAAGTATAGGTACGTAACAGTTGCATACAGGTATAGGTTTATTTTATACATGCATAACTTTTCTCGTTATTGGTTTACTAGTAACAATTATAAAATTATGCTGTTTAACCCCCGACGCAAAAACGAAGGGGTGTTATAAGTTTGACGTGTTTATATGTCTGTCTGTCTGTCTGTCTGTTTGTCTGTCTGTCTGTCTGTCTGTGTGTGTGTCTGTCTGTGGCATCGTAGCTCTCGAACGGATGAACCGATTTTGATTTAGTTTTTTTTGTCTGAAAGCTGAGTTAGTCGGGAGTGTTCTTAGCCATGTTTCATGAAAATCGGTCCACTAGATCGCGGTCGGGGGTTTTATCAAAATTTTAATTTTTTTACGATAAATTCCACGAATATTAGGCAACTATTTGGTATTCGGTCTTTTCAACCACTTTGACGAAAATTTGGTATTCGGTCATCATTGCTGATTTATTACTATTCTGCCGAACACCAATTAGGTAAGTAGTTATATTATATGTACTTATTTACATACAATAAAAAAACAAACATAATATTAATGATATAATTCATGTTTTAAAATATTTTAAAAACGATGGGCCTTATTTAGATGGGCTTTATTACATAGTTTGTTCAGGTTGGTACCTGTACCTGCTCTTAATAAGGCCCAGTGCTTATATTTCTTCTATGTTTTATCAGTCATGCCGTTTTGTACATTTTCTTCGCAGACATAGAATCAAAAATGCCCTAAATAGTTACTACTATAAATAAGAGTTTTGAATGATTCACGGTTATTTTCATTAGATTTATTTTGACCGGGATATAGACCGTGAGCTCGACAAAAATCAAAAAGGTAATCACGGTCTATATCCCGGTCAATATAAGTCTAATACTATAAATAAGGCCCATCGCTCACTTCTTAAGTTTTATAACTTGGTTTAAACATTGTGTTCATGAATTCAATCATCAATTTTTGTGGTAAGTATTTATACCACGGTTTGTCGTCTAAATACATTTATTCAGGACTATGCATTTAGGATATGGTACTCTAAATTAGAGGGGTTTACACGCAGTGCGTCAAGGTCAATGTGGTCAAGATATCAATGTGGTCGCGCGCCTTCGAGCTGGTCAGTCATCCTCTCATATTAGCCAAGCTCACAGACGGCTACCTATGTTGTTGCCTCCTTCTTCAGGGGGCGTAAACAGCTGACGTCGGTACGCGGTGCAAAGTCCGACCTTCTCGAGTTGGGAGACATTGCGGTGCCACAGGGTTCTGTAATTGGTGATAATCTGTTTTCGATACTGATGAACGATTTCACTACCGCCACGGATGATGCTGAAGTTAGTGTTGTTTGTTCCGGTTGGTACCTGGACCTGCACTAAATAAGGCCCATAATTTCTTATATTTCTCCTAAGTTTTATCAATCATGCCGTTTTGTACATTCTCAGTGTAGGGTTCCGTAGTTTTCTGTATTTTCTCTAAAACTACTGAACCTATCAAGTTGAAAACAATTTTCCTAGAAAGTCTTTATAAAGTTCTACTTTTGTGATTTTTTCCATATTTTTAAACATATGGTTCAAAAGTTTGAGGGGGGGGGGCACACTTTTTTTCCTTTTGGAGCGATTATTTCCGAAAATATTATCAAATGTACTACTGGATCCCAAGCCGGTGGTAAAGTAAAGCCATCTTCTCTATTAAAGTTTGGATGTTTCTTGATCTCAATGGCCTCGCGCAACATTCAGGGTATATACCGCTTCTCCTTAGCAAGAACCAGAGGCTTATCAAACTTTATAGCATGATTGACTTTATCCATGACATGTTCAGAGACTGCAGACTTTTGCCGACGGTGCTTGACATCCGCTATGTGTGAAGGAACACACCCGTGTGGAAATACTTCGTTTCGTCTGCCCCACATATGACTCATTATTTTAAATTTCAATTTCATTTTGATTTCACAAGTAACAAGACTCATACAATTTGTTAGTATACAATAATTAATCTTATCTCTAGATGTGTTAGTAAATAGTGTAAATACAAGAAAAAACTAAACTAAACATGGTATATGCTGCAGGAAATGTGCATCTCACAGCAGTGCCTCAAGTATGGACAGTCATATCTGTCCGCAATTGAGCGCAGGATGGTGTTGGGGCTGGCCCGCACCCGGCGCACCAGGGATGCGCATTGCTTGCGCATGGTTGCATGAAAGCAATCCATACGCGCCTCCGCAAACATCCCAGATGCGCTACAGAAGCGGGGCAGCCCCACCAACACCCGGAACGCGTTGTTGTATTGGACACGGAGGGCTCCATAGGTTCTCTGCGTATAAGACAACCACAAGCTGCATGTGTAGAGAGATGTACGAAAGGCTTTAAATAGTGTTATTTTAATTTCTTTTGTACATCTAGCCATCTAGCAAACTTACGGGCGATCATGTTTGCCCTCACCGAAAGGGCCCTCCGTTCCCGCTCTATATCCATATTATCCTTTAGGTCGAATGTTACAATATGGCCAAGGTATTTAAAACTATGCACCCTTTCTAATGGTGAGCCATTTAAGGTTATTGGAGGTACCTCCTCTATCCTGTAGCCTTTAGGCTCAAAAACCATGTACTTAGTATAGCGTTCTTTAGTATAGCGGGCAACCTGCTCCGGTCCCCTTTCCCCCCATATCACGCGTTGATTTTGTAAGTTAGGTATACAATTTAATCTTGGAGTTAGTATAGTTAAATCACATTTAAACACAAGAGGAAAGTGGTCAGACCAAGTAACGTTGTAGTCAACATATACATCTTGTACCGAATACATAATAGATTTTGTTATTAGACAATGATCTAACCAACGTCTACATTAATTATACGCGATTTAATCCGTTTCCATAGTTTTATTTCATGAGTAACTATCGCGGTAACCGAAGACAACATTAAAATTAGGTAGTTAATTAAAGTAGTTTGGAGTAACCTGCTGTCCTACGGGATAAATATTATAATATATATATCCATATATTTTTATTCTTTTCCTTCCGGCGACCGGAAGGACGTATTGACAAACACTTTCAGCTTGTGTGTCAGTTCCTTTGTCACCCATGTTTCACAACTAAAGAGTAAGACGAAATTGACGATAGACCCATTTTACAACTAAGAGCTCGTCAATCAGTTCTTTACGCGGTTTTGCTCTGACAAGTGAAGATGCTCTAACTGAAACAATTAGGTACTTTTCATATTAATATTGTTTACCATTACATACAGAGCACAATCTCATCGGTAAATATTGTCAATTTTACTTTATTTCGACGTGCTTTTATCATAGCGCTCTTGAATAATACGATTTGTATTCGTAAAGAAACTATCTCCTAGACACATACTATCAATTGTGTCGCTTAGTTTCAAACTTGGGTACTTAAATCCATTCTGCTTTAAGATTGAATATATAAAAAATATATATTAACCTTATAGCAGAATGGATTTATCCAGGTTTGAAGTTAAGCGACACAAGTAAGCTTAATTCGGTATGTAAGAAATACCTTAATTTTTGTTAACATACTGATGGGCCTTATTTCATACATGCAGCAATTTGGGTCCATGTGCACCTACTTAATGCACAATTGTACATGGACTCAAATTTTTGACCCATTTACACTTATCTAATTATAAAATGTACATAACATTTCGAGACTTTTAACCGGGCCTTATTTGTATGTAGATTACAGATGCCCTTAGTTGGTAGATGAAATGAGTGTTATCTACGTTTTAATTCTATGGTAACAGAAATGCTGATATCTAAGTATCAATAAGTTCTAAATAATAAAAATATCAAAAGTATCTATACGTTTAAGTACCGATACCTAGATTTAAATTTAGCTGGCAAATTAGTTAAGCATTTTTATGGTTGGTCTTGTTCTGTGCTAAGCCTTGTATTTCTAATGCTAGGTAATATGTATACCTACAACCCTAGAAAATTAGATATATAAGATGCATATGTAGCTTTCCATCTGAAAAAGGTCCTTATGCTTCATTATACGATAAGATTTTGTTTGGCAGATTTTTTGTTAGAATTCTGCTAAAAAGTTCTAATTACCTACACTCTTGAAACATAATCTGGTGTCTGGTAAGTATAATAGGTACCAAATTGCCCCAGTAAAATTTTCCTACGCTGTCATTTCTGTCAAACATGTGCAAAAAATAATGAATAAGATTCACATATAAACTTTTGGTAGGTTGATACTGTCAACCAATTATGTAGAATCCTAGGCCACTCTAGAACCCTGTCGTATTGACACCGTGCTTTATTTGCTATAGAAGTCAGTTTTACTTTTACTGTGAAAGAGGTCTACAGTGGCCTATGACCTAGGATTCAGATTGGTTGACTGTACGTACCTACTCCTATAATATGGCTTCTCTTTGACATCGAAAAGGTTTTAGCTTTTTACATACCGAATAACTTTATTTCGCTAACATGATTTCTTTTAAGATAATCATATTATGTATAAGACAAGGAACTGTTTTTACAATACTTAAAACATTACAAATTTGCATTTTAGTTAAATTAGTAAGTACACTTAGTATACTTCACGGAGTCCAAAACAGTTTTAGTTAAATCAGTAAGTACACTTAGTATACTTCACGGAGTCCAAAACATTACGCATCAGAAGTCCAAAACAAGAGAAATATAGAGAGCGCTCGAGCGCGAGTATAGGTACTTGCGCCGGCGGCGAACGCGGCTGTGTGCGTGCGCCACGGCGCACGCACACAGGGCCTCTCTGTGGGTTCCACCCCCGTCAGCGCGACGGCGATAAAGACCTAAAAATCTCAAATTTGAATTCGTGCTTCGGTATCGTATCCTCTTAAACCGTGCGTTGTAGCGCAAAAATAATCAAATACTCGTTCCCCTGTGAAACCGTCTTATAATAATACATCAAAATAAAACAAAGAAAAAAAAACCGGCCAAGTGCGAGTCGGACTCGCCCACCGAGGGTTCCGTACAAACTTTCAATAGTCGAATCATCAATTGTAATTCATATTCGATAGAACTAACTAACTATTTTGGCTCAGTGATCCAAAGTGAATCTTGGCCTCCGAAACGAGAGATCACCACCTGTCTCGATCCTGCACAACCTCTTGCCAGTCACTGACGATAGACGACTAAATCCCTGTAATATTTCTTTCTTTTCTTTTCAGAACGCTCTTGATCCTGACCCAACTCCATTATATCCGGAAAAAAGCGATGTAGGAAATGAGCGTTCAACGTACAGCGACATCTATCGGCAAATTGAGTAAACTAATGTGCGCAAGCTTAAAGTATGGAAGATGATATTTATGGGATAACTAGCCTTTGCCCGCGGCTTCGCTCGCGTTAAAGTCGAAAATTGCGGAATCCTCCATACAAAGTTCCACCCCCCAATTTAGGGAAGTGGGTGGTCAGAAAGAGACAATAGGTAGCCTATGTCACTCTTCATCCTTTCAACTATCTCCACATCCTCCGTTTTGCCGTGAAAGACGGAAAAACAAACAGACACACACACTTTCCCATTTATAATATTAGTATGGACTATTTATTGCGTGAACTGATTTTAACCATTTTTCCTCTGTTTGAAAGCAGGTACTTTTATTGTTATTCTGTAAAAATTACAGGTATAATAAACACCCGCAAGGGTGGTGAAATTGAAAATGGAAATCTGAAAGGTTTTTTTGTAAATAAAAAGAAGTTTTCAAGATACGTGTACGATTTTATTTTTCCTGTAATATTTATTATAATAGCCATATTTGGTAAAAAAATTATGAATTTTCGTTGGTAAACTTCGGAGATAAGGAGGGGGGGCGGTTTTTTTTACATTTTCCTTCAAAAAACGATTTTTTCCATAACAAAAAAATTATAAAAAATAGTTTTGATATGTACAGTCTGACCTCTTTCTAGCGATACCCCATTTGACATTTACAGTTTGCCCCCCTTTCATTTTGGCCATTTTCTATAATTAATATTAATAAATAAAAAATACTTTCAATTTGTAGAGGTTCACGATGTTCATAAATATTCCAAACTTCAAAGCGATCGCATAAGTAGTTCTCGAGATATTTAGTAATGTGACAGACAGACAGACAGACGGACAGAGCGGCACCATAAGGGTTCCGTTTGTACTACTACTACTTACGACTCCCACACCGCCCCGCCCCACGATTAAAAAAAGGCCAATCCGTCAAGTTGACGTCTGACAGATTTGAAACTTGCCGCAGTTGATATTGCAACATTATTTATACCCTGTGTTCTCTAATTTGTGCTGTTTTTGAGTTTTAATCGACGACTTCTGCCTGCCCCTGGATTTTGTAGTACCCGCATCTCACGACGACAACCATACATCTATTTTACATTTGGAATTGGACGCCTTCACGACGACTTAGCTCACGTATTTTTGGACAGCGATTCTGCTTTTCTCGACAACCCTTGCGCTGCCCTTAGAACTACTTGCTCCCATCGACGATTATCACTTGCAAATAAGGATAGAATGGCTGGTATAAATGACCGAGAAGCTTCCTATCCATTAGTTCACGATCCAAAGTATTACATGGACGAAATGAGATGCTTTGTTCCATCGTGCATAAAATATAGAAGCAAACAATCCCTTTTTAAGTTATTTGCGTGTACGGCAGTCTCTTAAAAGAGATAAGGTGTGAAGACTGTGAAGCTTTGGAAAGAACTTGCCCAAGGATGCCATTGTATGTCAAGTACATAGGAAACCCAAAACAATTTTATTGGTCGATGGAATTCTTGGGAGAAAAGTGTGCTCTACTACTAGAGTTACACGTCATTGTCTGCCTTTTTAAAATAATAGGTATAAAGGTATAATGATGATATATAGATAGAAAGAATATGTGATCATTTCAATTTCAGTAAAGTAACGGTAACAGGAATTTTCAAAATGGGCCATTTTTTGAAACCTCACTCTGTAGTGAACCACGGTCAGATCAGATCAGATATTTAAATAATAGTGTTTTCATGTCACTGCTTAGTCATGGAAAGAAACAAAGGGAAAAGTGTGCAGTGCAAGTGCAGTGTAACTAAGCATCTAGAATGAGGAGGCACACTGACATTTGCATGTCACTGTCATTCATAAATTATTATATCCCCTCAGGTGGCAGAGCTACAAGTTGCATAGGGGAGAAGTGGCGCGGTCATTTTATAAAACATTCCGTTAAGTGGCAGGCGCCGGGAGCCGGACTCTGGGAAAAACAAGCTGTTAAGTGGCAGGGACCGGCTCCCGGACCCCGTGCGACGATATACCTAAATATATAAATAAAACCGTCTAAAACTATATCTAGCTTCCTCATACTTGCACGAACCATTCGTCACTAAACAAGGACGGCATTCAGTAAAGGTTCAACACCTTCAACTTCAAAACAACTTGAAATATGACCCAATTTGATTGGACCATCCGCCTGCCATGTTTGAGACACGTGTTTAAAAACCGTCTTTTTCGCAAAAATTGTACTGTAATATATTAAAAAAAGAGATATAAGTGTAAATAAATGTATATTTAATTCCCTGAATTACTTTTTTCTCCAATTTACTGTTTTTTTGCCTAGATAAAGTTACTTTAATAAATGGAAGTGGAAAATGTAGCCATCTGATATTTGATCGAGTCTAGCAAAATTCACATAAATGGAATGTATTTTTTTTCTATGGAATGATTTTAACCGTTTCATAATTAATCCAGTGATATATGGTTTATGCACAACATCCCTACATTTTTTGAGTAATTATAATTTTTGTAACATAAGTAACATTCGCGATGACCACCCGTGAGGGCCCCGCCACTTAAGGGTAAACTTTTTCTGTCATTTTAGCGGTATCCTTGCCACTCAACAGCTTTTTATTTCAAGTCAAGGCTCCCGGTTACCTGCCACTTTACGTGCGGTCGGCTCCCGGATTATATGTTACTTATGGTACAAAAATTATAATTTCTCAAAAAATGTAGGGATGTTGTGAACAAACCATATATCACTGGATTCATTATGAAACGGCTAAAATCATTCCATAGCAAAAAAATACATTCCATTTATGTGAATTTTGCCAGACTCGATCAAATATCAGATGGCTACATTTTCCACTTCCATGTATTAAAAGTAACTTTATTTAGGAAAAAAAACAGTAAACTGTAGAAAAAAGTAATTCAGGGACTTAAATATAAATTTATTTACACTTATATCCCTTTTTTAACATATTACAGTACATGGAATGTTGATTTTGGTACTGACTCGAATAATAAAAAGGCATTAGTGGACTTGATGGCAATGTACAATTTACGAAATATCATAGATTTTCCTACAAGAATAGATGGCGCGTCTCAGACTTCAATTGACTGTCTTATCACAAACATCCATAGTGATGTCTTAACAGTAAAATCCTTGTTGACTGACATATCTGATCATGATGCTCAATTAGCACAATTTAAAATCCGAGAACGTTGCAACCCCGAATATGTGTATATCGAAAGTCGTGCCCAAACTACTGAAAATATCGCTAGGATGTGTGAAGCTGTGATGTCACATGACTGGAATGAAACATTCTCCTCATGTGATCCCACAACTTTTGAACACTTTATGCGAAAAATAATATACAACTTCAATCTATATATGCCTATCAAAATCACTAAAAAGAAATATGCTAATAAAATACCCTGGATAAATGAAACTATATTCAATATACAACAAGACATAAATGATCTACATTTGCTCAATAGGCAATTTCCAAATATAAGTGTTGAGTATAATTTAAAGTTCAAAAAACACGAAATGTAGGCAACGTTACTGGACTCTAAAAAGAAGCACACTGAGGAACGCTTAGCTAACTCAAATAATCCTAAAAGAGAGATATGGAAGATAATAAAAGAAGAATGTAATAATTTCATACATGAATATAACTGGAACCTTATAGACGTAGACACTAACTAATCTAGCTATTCACTTTACTAAGGTACCAGATTTTATAAATCTCTTCTTCGTTAAAATAGGGAATGATCTAACCATAAACAATAAGCCGAATAAAAATGAAGCAATTAAACTGTTGACATTCAACTATACTAATATACAGAATCCATTCAAGTTTTCCAAAATCAGTCCGGAATGCTTAATGAAATTGGCAAAAAATAAAATATCAAAATCAAATACCAAAGACATATATGACATTTCAGGAAAATTGCTTTTTGACATAATGACTGCTTTATCTGACCATTTAACATACCTAATTAATAATATCTTATGCTCGAATATTTATCCAGAATCACTTAAGAAATAGACATAGACATAGAATGGCTTTATTTAATATCACAAATTTCACAATGTCACAATGTTAAAATTAAAATAATTAGGTCAAACATGGATATTAAAAAGGGGCGCGACTCAGCATAATGTTGCAGTATTTTTTTACTGCAACGCTGGTTTTCAGTCGGACCCTAAGTACTTCACTAAACCTAAACTAATTAACCTAAACTAGTTTGTGTGAACCTATTGCGTATGATTGCGCGTATAAAAGCGCTATAATAGGGAACTGTAGTCAAAACAAAATATTTTATACCATGCACAAAATAAAGCATCAGATAATTATAAGAAAAACATGGACAGAAGTTATTTTTAAATCCAATTTCTATTTAATAAGTCACGTAGAAATATATAAAGTAACTGAGTTGACCGTGACGTCACCCAATTCGACATCATACAAACTCCATAATTATTAGCAAGTTGTTCAAATTCGCCTTGACAGTTCTTACAAAGAAGCCGATTTCACTAAGAAGCAAGTAGCCTATATGTGTATACAAGTATACATTATACATATTCAACGTTTATAAACAAAAGGCAACTGTTGTATGCGTACAATATTAATATTAAGACGGCCGGTCTGGCTCAGTCGATAGTGACCCTGCCTGCTAAGCCGCGGTCCTGGGTTCGAATCCCGGTAAGGGCATTTATTTGTGTGATGAGCACAGATATTTGTTCCTGAGTCATGGGTGTTTTCTATGTATGTATGTATTTATCTATTTAAGTATGTATATCGTCGCTTAGCACCCATAGTACAAGCTTTGCTTAGTTTGGGGCTAAGTTGATTTGTGTAGGGTGTCCCCAATATTTATTTATTTATTTTATTTATTTATTTAATTATGCTAATAAATATAAAGGTAAAGGTGCCAAAACAGACGTTGGTAACTACAGACCCATAACTATTGTACCTACATTATCAAAGCTGATTGAATCAATAATGTCAAATGATATAATTAGACACGTAGAAATAAATAATGCCCTGTCGGATGCACAATATTATGCATAATATAGACCTGGTCGTTCTACCATTTCAGCAGCTCAACTCACAGGTTCATGGAGAGTGTTGTTCAATCCTTGGAAAACAAAAAGAGACTAGTTGGTATTTTCCTAGATTTATCCAAGGCCTTTGATTCTGTAAACCATTCCCTGCTGCTGGCTAAACTGCAAGCTTATGGTGTGCGTGGTCAAAGTTCTGAACTATTAAAATCATATTTATCAAATAGGGAACAGACGGTAGAAATTAAAGTTAATGGAAAACGTTACAGATCTGAACCACAACAAATGTCAACAGGATTCCCGCAAGGCTCATCGTTAGGAAATGTGTTATTTTCTATATTTTTGAATGACCTCGCTAGCTTAGATATTGACGCTGAAATAATTCCATATGCTGATGACACAACTATAATTGTTAATGCAGAACCTGACGAAAATTTAGTTCTTAAAATAATTGTAATTTTATCAAAATTGGAAACCTGGTTTAAAGCGAATGGTCTTAAATTAAATTCTGACAAGACACACATAATGAAATTTAGTACATGGCAAAAAGAATCTGATACGATTGAAGTGACTACCTCTAAGGGTGCAATCCAGAGTGTCCAAAACGTAAAGCTATTAGGGTTTGACATAGATCTTAGTTTTTCGTGGAAGATGCATATTAATTCGGTCTGTGGTACATTAGCAAAAGGTGTATATATTCTTAAGCAGTTAAGACCACTTATCTCGAATAATAATCTTAAGGAAGCTTATTACGCCTATGTCCACTCAATCATCTCCTACGGAATTATATTGTGGGGAAACGCAACAGATTTCGAGCGAGTTCTTAAAATGAAGAAACGTGCCATTAGGATCTTAGCTAATGCAAAGTATAGAGATAGTTGTAGGGACCACTTTAAAAATCTAGGAATTCTGACATCTGTATCAATATATATCTATGAGGTATTATTATATGTGAGAAGAAACCAAAGTGAATTTGTATGTATTAAGCAAGATATCCAGATGATCTGAGACCAGTAAAATGTAGATTAAATATTACAAAAAAATGTCCTAAGATAATGGCTCAGAAATTATATAATAAGCTACCAAAACGAACTAAAGCCGAAACTAATGTCAACACTTTCAGTCGCCAAGTAAAGAAATTGCTACTAGATAAAACATTGTACAGCATAAAGGAATACTTAAATAATTAATACTAATGCCACTGCAAAAATGTTTAAATTATGTCACATTGATTATAATATTGTAATTGAAAATAAATACACTGGTCAAAAAGAGAAATAAAAAAACAAAGTGTGATGTAAAGCTTCAGCAGGCAATAGTGCGCTTGGTCTGCCCTGTACTTATTAATGTATTCAACATGTTTGGTATGTTGCCTGGACAGTCCGTGACGTCCGTGGCCTTTTTCACCGTGATATTGACACCTTAACACGCACAAATCTCTATCTATTTCTGATATTTTGTGACGCTTGTGTATGTGATCATTTTTGAAGAGCACTTACACAGTATACAATAGGTAATGGTCATCTAAAATTTGATATAGATTTAATAAGCATACGCGACAGAACATACCCTCCACAGGCAATGCACAGAAAAAAAACACATTTCAGGATACCTGATTGTCCACACAACATACCAAACATAATATTAAATAAATACATTGTTCTACACACCATGCCCCATACAAAATGTACAGAGGGAAATAACAAGTGGGAGAATGTCAAGGACAATAATAATCTTGTTACTTATCAAATATTTAATAATTCTATATTTCTGACGATCTTAATATGTATTCATTTTTATATTCGTTTGTAATAAAAACATGTAATACTTATTAAGAAATAAATGAATCTGAATCTGAATCATTTTTTGCAAAAAAGACGGTTTTTAAACACGTGTCTCAAATATGGCAGGCGGGTGGTCCAATCAAATTGGGTCATATTTCAAGTTGTTTTGAAGTTGAAGGTGTTGAACCTTTACTGAATGCCGTCCTTGTTTAGTGACGAATGGTTCGTGCAAGTATGAGGAAGCTAGATATAGTTTTATACGGTTTTATTTATATATTTAGGTATATCATCGCATAGTATGAAGATATGGGAAATAGTGGTAGCGAGACGAATAAGAGAAGAGAGTGAGGTAACACAGAACCAATTTGGGTTTATGCCGGGCCGGGGAACCACGGACGCCATATTTGCACTTCGCCAACTATGCGAGAAATACAGAAAAGCCAAAAAGAACTTGCACATGGTGTTCGTGGATCTGGAAAAGGCATACGATAGAGTTCCGCGTAAGGTTCTGTGGTGGTGTATGAGAGAGAAGGGAGTGCCAGAGAAGTATGTGCGGCTTGTTCAGGCGATGTATGATAGAGCTAGTACTCACGTCAGGTCTGAAGCTGGAGTCACCGACAAGTTCAATGTGGCGGTAGGTCTACACCAGGGGTCGGCTTTAAGTCCGTATTTGTTCCTCCTGGTTATGGATGCTCTGACATCGGACATACAGGAGGAAGCACCCTGGTGTATGCTGTTTGCCGATGACATTGTTCTTGTTGGGGAAAATGCACTTGAGGTCCAGAGCAGACTGGGAAAATGGCAAGAAAGACTGGAAAGTGTGGGACTGAAAATCAGCAGAACCAAAACTGAACAGATGTTCTGCGATTTCGGTGGTCTATCCAGTTTTTCCCCTATTGCCTTAGATGGTGTATACCTACCAGTCTGCTCCGACTTCCGGTACCTTGGGTCATTATTCCAAAATGACGGAAGCATCGACCGTGACGTGAAAAATAGAATAAATGCGGGATGGATGAAATGGCGACAGGTCTCAGGGACAACATGCGATCGACGGATGCCCCTTAAACTTAAGGGGAAAATCTATAAGACGATTGTGAGGCCTGTTGTATTGTATGGATCTGAATGCTGGGCGACAAAGGTGGAGGATGAAAGGAGATTGCACGTAGCGGAAATGAGAATGTTGAGATGGATGTGTGGAGTGACCAGAATGGATCGGATCAGGAATGAGTATATTAGGGAAGTTTGAAAGTTGCGCCTATAACGGAAAAGATGAGGAGTGGCAGGTTGGCGTGGTACGGTCATGTAATGAGGAGGGATGAGTGTCATATAGGCAAAAGAATGTTGGAGATGAATGTTGATGGATGGAGAGGGAGGGGTAAACCCAAACAACGATGGATGGATTGTGTGAAAGAGGACATGAGAAAGAAAGATGTGAGTGTTGAGATGACGAAAGATAGGGGAGAATGGAAGAGAAAGACATGTTGTACCGACCCCACATAACGTGGGATAAGGGTAGGAGGAAGAAGAAGAGGTATATCATCGCACGGGGTCCGGGAGCCGGTCCCTGCCACTTAACAGCTTGTTTTTCTCAGAGTCCGGCTCCCGGCGCCACTTAATGGAATGTTTTATAAAATGACCGCGCCACTTCTCCCTTATGCAACTTGTAGCTCTGCCACCTGAAAGGATATTTATGAGACGATTTTTTTCGATACATATTTTTGCACTTGACTGTACATTGTCCAACAAGTGTGCTATATTGGTCATTAACACACGAGGTGATGTTGTGTTGTGATGGTGACCAATGCATACGTGTTTCATACGACGCGCGACGCGGACGTGCGAATACGAAGGAAAAACGAATCTTTCATAATCATTTCATTGGTTAAAACACTTAGTAAAAGCCATATCTGACATATTCCCTGCCGCCTTTAAATTATTGTATGTTACTCCTGTAAAAATAAGAATTGCAAACTCTAAGTATTTAATTCCACCTTCGTTTTATCTCACTCACTCTCTCGTTGCACAATAATTTCTATTCCGGTTAGTTCACACAGTAAAGTACAAAATAAACATTCAACTTTTCAGTGCCTAAATAAAATAAGCTAATAAAAATACAGTCTCTGCCGATATTCTACTCAATATAGGCCTCCCTCTACATAGAACACAATTTGGCGTGGCGTTGTGCAATCAACAGGTTTGTAAACACAGGGCGCTAACTTAATAACGGTTTAACTGCAAATAAAACCTCGACCAGTAAAACAATATTGGTTACCTTACCACAAGGCACATTTACTTTATAGAAAAAGTACCTATATTAATAAATAATACCTGGATTTTAGCTCACTGACCTTGTATTAAACACTAATTGTCTACCTTTACCTATTCATTATAAAAAAAGTGCACGCTGATTCTTATTTTAAAGACACACACGGGTCGAACGCGATAAAATAACAATTACCTTTTATTTTATCCAACGTTTCGGCCGTGGTCGCGGAAGACCCTGATTCTGTTAAGGTGCAAAACCGGGGCGCGTCGCTAGTCGCTATAAGTAAATTTATAGCAGGTATATATAAAAGAGATACGAGGCGCGCTAATTGGGCGCGTGTTAACTACATATAAACAGATTTGCTCAAACACAGTAAGTATATATGATGTTGATCTTAAAATGTATAAGGTTCAGCGGAGCAAATCTTAACTAGGGGGCAATTGTAACTAATCCAGCAGTAATCCATTTTTTCCATTATCATGTCGAGTTCTACATGTATCCACTGAACACGCCTACCATATTATACAGCGCGTAAACCTAATAAGGGCGATAAATGAAACCAGGCATATAATTCAATATTGTTATCATTAATTAAGAGGTGTTTTTGAGTTACTTTTAATTTTCACCCCATAATGAATTTTTGAAAAATTTCCCAGCAGCAATGTACTGTAAACGTGGTTGCGATGACAATCAATGACAACTGTCAACGAGCGGTTAACGCGAGTGTGTTTGCATTACGTTGCGGGCCGAATTATTTTGTATGGATAAAAAAATATTTCAATTTTAAGTAAAAGTTATCTAATTCCATTTTTTATGTCCTATACTCACCACCGTTAAGAGGTTCGCCCGTATTAGGTTTACACCCTGTATAACCGGAGGACACTCAATATCAACTTCAAGTGAAAAAACGTATACAAAAGTTCAACCACTTGGCACCAAATATTAAAACTCTAAGGGCCAGTTGCTTCAACCGCATTTGACAGACACATCATCGTCACGCAGCCGACGTCTATGGAACTTCCCATACAATAAAATTTAACGAATGCTTTAACGGTGACAGACGGTTTGGTGCAACCGACCCTAAATAGACAAACACTTAGCCTAGTTAGCCTTTCAGGATCCCCATTATTTGAGGAAAGTTTTCCCGAGTATATTTAAAATACGATATCAAAATTCCAGGATCACTCACACCGTTTACTCGAAAGTAGTAAGTCCGCATTATGCCCTATCCATTATTAAGTTTTGTCTTTTCATTCCAAAATTAACGTATGTACGTACTTCCTTGCTGCCCTTTGTGGAAGAACCAGGATCCGTTAGCGCGAGTTGATGGTTTAATTAAATATAATTTGGAGAAAGTTCTTAACATTAAGTTCAGTTACTTCATGGTGTCAAGGGGCGCTACCCATTAGACACGGAGGTTTGGGCATTCTTAACATGTCCGAGGTAGCTTTGCCAGCTTTTTTATCATCGGCACATAGTTGGTTGGGTCTCGTAGGGTAAAAACTATGAGATCTCGGGCTTGAAAGACGCGGAAAATGCATGGCTGCATGCGTGCCCCGGACAAAGCATCCTGAGTCACAGAGGAATTGGGACGACCCAAAGTGCAAACTGGCTCTGACCTCCCTTCTAGACCATAACGACGCCGCGGAGAAAGCTAGACTCCTGGCAGTCGCAACCAGAGAGGATAGGCACTGGCTTCACGCACATCCTTCCCCTAAGCTCGGAACCTTATTAGAGCCCAACACGCTCCGGATGTCGATTTGCCTCCGTTTGGGTATGCCAGTTTGTGTTCCCCATCGCTGCCCCTGCGGTGCGGTGCGAATGTAGACCAGTTAGGAAACCACGGTCTCTCTTGCCAGAGAAGCGTGGACCGCTTCTCCAGGCAAAGGCATGCCGCCCTTAACGACATCATCCGTCGGACTCTTGCATCAGTCAATGTGCCAGCTATTTTAAAGTCATCCGGCATTTCACGAAGTGATGGCGAGAGACTCGACGGAATGTCTTTGGTTCCGTGGAGTATGGGACGGGTGCTGGTGTGGGATGCAACCTGGGTTGACACGCTAGCCCCTACACATCTCCACGGAACTTCTGCGAGGGCGGCAGCTGCTGCAGAGGCGACCGAAAACGTAAAAATCGTCAAATACCGCGGTCTCGGCGCCGAATACAGTTTCGTTCCGTTTGGCGTCGAGACCCTGGGTCCGTGGGGTTCGGGCGCCCTAAGTCTCTTTGGAGAACTTTCAAAGAGACTCAGGGACACAACTGGCGACCGTAGAGCAGGCAGTTACCTCGCTCAACGAATCAGTTTGACAGTCCAGCGAGGTAACGCAGCCAGCATCAACGGCTCCTTACCGCGGGGACCTTTTTTAGATTTAGTTTAGTTTTAGTTTTTTATTCCTTCTACATATAAGAATTTTTGTATTTCGATTATATGAATTATTTAATTATATTTTATGTTGTTATAAACAAAAACATTCATTTATGCAAACATTGTAAAACATGGAAAAAATTAACCAGTTACATTGGCCCCCTGTCGAGATTTGCCCCCATGTACCTTAGTGCAACGTTATTCCAACTGGACTCTAAACAAAAATAGTGTTAGGTACGTGGAAAAACGTACGCTTAACTAGTAATATGCTACACAGTTTAAGTAAGTACGCAAGTTTATGTTATGATATGATCCGTACAACATTATCTCTACTTGACTTATCCACGGGAAATAAAAATATGAAGATTTTCTTTTTATACCTCGCTTGGTGCTCGCTTAGTCAAG
The DNA here is from genome assembly GCF_023078275.1 of Leguminivora glycinivorella. Taxonomy (NCBI): domain Eukaryota; kingdom Metazoa; phylum Arthropoda; class Insecta; order Lepidoptera; family Tortricidae; genus Leguminivora; species Leguminivora glycinivorella. The sequence goes on from NC_062998.1 coordinate 40,953,193, forward strand.
CGTAATATTGCAAACGTAGGTATCTCTTTAGCGAAACTAACGAGGAATGTGCAGTTTGTAAGAATTTATCTTGAATATATCTTTCTCAAACGCTAACGACGACGGTTACCTTAGACTTCTCCGTATGATTTTGCAGAGAACATTTTCGTGTCAAATTCAATCAATTTCAGTTACTTAAGTTGCTTAACTTCTTGTAACTTAAGTTGCAAAATGTTCTCATTAGCAATTGGTTTCGTGTTTTGTCATTGGGGGTGCGGAGTATTTGATATTTTTTTGTTTTGCCCCTAAAACAAGCTGAGACCAGCTAAAACTGTTTCAACAGGTCAGATAATTTTGTTTTCTAATAATGTGTCAAACCTCTGTCTTATGTATCAAACTATCCCGGAGCATTGATGCCCAAGGCATAATTAATATGTTTAAAATTTACTTACCTCGTGTGTTCATAATAGTCATACTTGTTATGGAGAAATTTTGGCCAAAAGCTGCACTTTTGGATGGAAGCAAGCCGCTTTGCATGGTGATAGTAGACATCATAGTAAACGATTTTTTCCGAGGATATCGAAATTTCATCCCTTAGGAAGCCGAGCGTAGCGAGGTGTTTTATGAAAATGAAAAAAATTCTATCTTTTTATTGTATCGTCCGATTTTGACAAAACGTATCTCAAATGAAAGGTATTGATTTGTGTAATTTAAAAAAAAATAAAAAGAAAAAAAATTTTAAAGAAAAGTAAGAAAAAAATAAAAAAAGTAAATTTACGTCTCGCACTGAATAACTTCAAAGAATGACAGACAAAATGTACAATGTCGATATACGAGTTTTTTTTAATCGAAGACAGATAAATTTTTAGTTGAAAACTGAAGACCGCATCGAAATCAGATTAGCATTTTTTAAGATACAAGTTGCCAAAGTTGGGAAAGATCGCTTTATATGGCCACTTTGAAATTCCTTTGCCAGAAAGTCAGAAATAATATGTTTTTCTGACACAGAAAAATACATAGTAACAGTACACATCAAAATAAAATTAAAAATTCCGAGGATATTATAATTTCATCCCTTAGAACGACGAGCGTAGCGAGGTCGGTTACGAAAACCACATCGAAAAAAAATCTCATTTTTTTGTACGTCGTCCGATTTTGACAAAACATGTTTCATTTGAAAGGTATTGCTTTATATAACTTAAAAAAAATATTGAAAAAAATTGGAAAAAAATGTAAGATTGGAAAAAAAAAAAAAAAATCCTTAATTTTCGTATCACACTGAATAACCGCAAAAAACGGTAGACACGGTGTATAATTTCGATATATGATTTTTTAAAATTAAAGACAAATAAATGCATGATTATAAACTAAAAACCGAATCGAAATCGAATCAGTAGTTTTTAAGATGCAAGTTGTCAAAGTTGGCTTAGTTTGTTCATATGGTCGCTTATAAATTCCTTAGCCAGAAAGTCAGAAACATTATATTTTTCTTACAGTTAAAAAAATGCATAGGTAATAGACATCATTATAAACATTTTTTTACAAGGATATAAAAATTTCATTCCTTATAAACCCTTAGAAAGACGATCCAATAAAAAAAAACTGCCTATTTTTTGTTTTTCGTAACAGACATCGCTACGCTCGGCTTTCCAAGGGATGAATTTTTTATATCCTCGTAAAAAAATTGTTTATTATGATGTCTATTACCAATGCATACTTTTAACTGTAAGAAAAATATAATGTTTCTGACTTTCTGGCTAAGGAATTTATAAGCGATAGATAGAAGTTTATAATCATGCATTTATTTGTCTTTAATTTTAAAAAATCATATATCGAAATTATACACCGTGTCTACCGTTTTTTGCGGTTATTCAGTGTGATACGAATTAAGGTTTTTTTTTTAAAAAATCTTACATTTTTTTCCAATTTTTTTCAATATTTTTTTTAAGTTACATAAAGCAATACCTTTCAAATGAAACATGTTTTGTCAAAATCGGACGACGTGCAAAAAAATGAGATTTTTTTTCGGTTTTCGTAACCGACCTCGCTACGCTCGTCGTTCTAAGGGATGAAATTATAATATCCTCGGAATTTTTAATTTTATTTTGATGTGTACTGTTACTATGTATTTTTCTGTGTCAGAAAAACATATTATTTCTGTCTGTCTGGCAAAGGAATTTCAAAGTGGCCATATAAAGCGATCTTTCCCAACTTTGGCAACTTGTATCTTAAAAAATGCTAAACCGATTTCAATGCGGTCTTCAGTTTTCAACTACAAATTTATCTGTCTTTGATTAAAAAAAACTCGTATATCGACATTGTACATTTTGTCTGTCATTCTTTGAAGTTATTCAGTGCGAGACGTAAATTTACTTTTTTTAATTTTTTTCTTACTTTTCTTTCAAAATTTTTTTCTTTGTATTTTTTTTAATACACAAATTAATACCTTTCATTTGAGATACGTTTTGTCAAAATCGGACTACACAATAAAAAGATAGAATTTTTTTAATTTTCATAAAACACCTCGCTACGCTCGGCTTCCTAAGGGATGAAATTTCGATATCCTCGGAAAAAATCGTTTACTATGATATCTACTACCATCATGCAAAGCGACTTGTTTCCATCCAAAAGTGCAGCTTTTTTTCATAACTATTATGACTATAAGTTTTGAGACGAATTTAAAAAGTTGAATTTGAAATAAGAACATTCCCGCAGCTTGCATCCAGTGTTTCAAATTTTGAATTTGGAACCACAAAGTAGTAATAGAACAGAGTGAGTCTCACTGAAGACCGGCTGTGACCCAACAATGGCGGACGTTTTTTTTTAAATTTTATTTTATAGCTTGGTGGCGACCTTTCAAGCCAGCAATGGCAGACTGTTTGCGATGTGCAAACACGATTTAAAATCAAAATAATTATAATTCAGGTCTTAATTTTTTTTTTTTTTTTTTTTATTTATATGAAAGAAAATCAATTCTTCACTTAATTTATCAAAAATTAATTATTTTACTTGAAACTTAGAAATATCTTGTTTTTAACAAATAATAATGACTCAGTGCGCCGTGTGGAAACACTATTTAAAAAAAATACTGGTCACACTCTTGTTTTGCAGTTTGTTGGTTTACGATTATGAATATTAATTAATATTGTGATTTTACGCATAATAACGTGATAAAGTATTAATTTACGCATGAAAAGTTGCTCCGTATTTTTTTTTCTTTCGATTGTTGTCATTTTTATACAATTTGACAACGCATGTAGGCATATTTTCTTATTTTTCCGGAGATGTTTTCGCCACGGGCGCCTCGATCCGACTGACGGGAGATTAGTGGATGAGGTCATAGACAAAGCTATCAATGTGGATGATGGAATCACAGGTTTTTCTTCGGAGTTATCCGTCCATAGAATTGTAGGTTCATGTTTGGAACCTTTTAATTTTAAAAAGGATATTTTATTCGATCATTTGTCATTCTTTATCAAGATGTCGGGAAAGAAACAGTTACGGTCAACGGTGATTTCGTTGTATGAAGCCGGTGCAAAACCTATGGAAATTTTCAATCAGATTAAAAGTATTGGAGCTAGTCGCAATTATGTATATTATACCTTGAAGAGGTACAGGGACACCCAATCAATTGCTGATCGACTAAGAACCGGCCGTCCGCGATCGGTAAGGACTCCAGCAAATATTAAATTGATCAGGGAACGACTCCGTCATAATCCGTGCCGCACACAGAAGAAAATGGCTCTTCAAACTAATACTTCACTTATATCGGTAAACAGAATTCTTAAATATGATCTTAAAGTAAAGGCCTACAGTCGGAGAAAAGTTCATTATTTAAATGATCGCCTTCGAAAAATGCGGTGTGTTCGATGTCGGATGCTGCTAAGGACACACGATCCTAAAAAAAATTTATTCACTGATGAAAAAATATTTACAGTTGAAGAAAAATTTAACAGACAAAATAACAAAATCTATGCAAAAAGCTCGAAGGACATCCCGGCTAACGTGCGAAACGTCCAACGTACCCATCACCCTGCTAGCGTCATGGTATGGTGGGGCGTTTCGTATGAAAGTGTTACTCCGCTACATTTCTGTCAACAGGGGGTCAAAGTCAAGGCACAAAATTATCAGAATGACATACTAGAGAAAGTTGTAAAACCCTTATCTACCACCTTATTCACTGGAAAAGACTGGATTTTCCAACAAGATTCTGCCCCGTCTCATAAAGCGAAATCTACCCAGAAGTAGAGTTGTGCCGTTCTCGTCTTCATATTCTCCTGAGAGAACATTTCCCATACAAACGGGAGAACGTTCTCGGGAACGGCACAACTCTACCCAGAAGTGGCTAAAAGACAATTTACCCAGCTTTGTTAGGACTGACGAATGGCCATCGTCAAGCCCCGATTTAAACCCGTTGGATTCTGCTTTGTGGACAGAGTTGGAGCTAAGAGCATGCCGAAAAACACATCCGAACCTTCAGTTCAGTCCCTAAAACGCACGCTAGTGAGAGAATCGAAACGAATCCCCATAGAAAAGGTGCGTGCCGCTATTGACGAGTGGCCAGCCCGCTTAAAGGCCTGTATAAAAAAAGAGGCGGTCATTTCGAGTAAATTTTATTTATTTATTAATTATTTATTGTATATCGATAGTCCTTATGTTTGACATATTACAATAAATTGTTTCAGTTTTTTTCTCGTCTCAAAACTTATGAACACACGAGGTAAATCAATAAATAACATTTATTTACTACAAATCAATTGTCAAATAATCCTTAAATAGAAAATAGGTTACGGTAGTATCTTCGTATAGTGAATGAAGCGTGAAGCCTCAATAGTGCAGTTTACTTAATTAATAATTAATTTTAAGTAAGTACCTTATTACCTATGGTGTATCTACATATTGTACCCCGTGGATCAGTCTGCCTCGCTTCCTCCTATTACGGTAGGTATAACTTGTAGTTTCTAATAGGGCTTGAGTGGATTTATCCAAGTTTGAAATTAAGCGATGCACTTGAGTCTACCGTAATTGGCAATTGGAAATAGGTGACTAACGACAAACAAACGCACTCAGAAATCTTCAAGGTGTTTCTACTGGTACACTTCATTACTCGTTTTAAGTGTATACATTTATTTGGTTATTTATTTTTACCCAGCCTAATAAAATGTGAACATAAATTTAAGTTTCACACATTAACATATGTTCCAAAATCTTTGATAAAATTTCAGCAGTCTGTGATCGGTGCGTATTCTTCTTTCGATTGCCTCAAAGTACCTTAGGCTTTTTCTAATGCCTCAAAGGCATTAGAAAAAAAAAACTATAGAACACGGTGATATTATTCCGTACCTTTCGAGGACTTTTTCCAGAAATCTTTCAGCATCAGTAAGCGCTTTATTCTACATTTTTGTATAAATAACTAGTAAAGAGCAGACGTAGCGACAATGTTGCGTTATAGAGAAGTGTGAGTGATTCAGCTTCGAGTCAATCTTTTACCTTTAAAATAGTCAGTAGGCACAACGCATAAAGCCCCAAATAATTAGAAAACGAACATTGTATTGGCTACGTGCACGACAATTACGCCCACTACCACGTGAACTTGAAGTGGAAAATGTCAAAAAATGACATGTAAATAAACATATATTTTAACGATTTTTCGTTAATTTTAAATAAATCGAATAACAAGAGTTACTATTTCAAGTGTAATTTAGGTAGACCGATTATAAAGACATGGATATAATAATAAAAAGCAGTTTCCAAAGCATTACTCACGCTATAAACTTCCAACCCCAGACCACAGAAAGAGGCAATAAATTGGTGCTGGCAGAGCATATAAGGAATCTTGAAGAACATAGGAGTAATGGTAGAAGTTCTACGAGCGAGTGATATGGTATTCGCTAAACCTCCGTCCCGTTAATTATATGGCATTAAACAAGTCTAAACGTAAGTACCTAGTCATGTCCGCGGCCGCAGAAATATCCGACACGGGCCTATTTCCAGGCCAGGCCTGAATCTTTAAGCATAATCTTTTACGGTAGGAAAAATACTAACAGCGTGTTGAACAATTTCAGGTAAACAAAGCTCAATATAATTTATTATAAATTATAATGTTTTGTTTTGACATATCACTTACGTTTTCTTTTCACGGTAGCTATCCATTTAGTTCTTTGATCCAATTTCCAGTGTGCTCCAAGAAACGCATAGAACAATTAACAACAAAACAACATTGGTGGCCCATTTCAAACATTACACATTGTATTACATTTTATGAGTTTTGATAGATGACTAACCACAATCAGTGTCGATTTTGACCACCGCAAGCACTGCGATCGCTTTGGTTCCCCCTCCATGCACTTCGCACGAAGCCAATAGGTACATTGATCTATCAAACTTTAAAGTTGTATTTTTATTTTATTGTCTTATGTTCTTAAATTGAAAATTTAAATGAAAACATATGTCACAACAACAACATATAAATATCACAAGAGGCGCTAACGTCACATCACCCTTCACCTTAATAGCCGGGTGATATGCTTGGAACTGGCACGCTCGCCGCAAACGACCACGTCCACGGCGACTGCGGCGTAATGGGCAAGGGCAGCCACAAGCGATAGGTTAGCCGCAGGGTTCAGGGTGATCACCGACTTCCATTAACGTAGGTTTTACCTAGTCATTTACGGGTCGAACGCGATTAACGAAACTTAATTAATCGCGTATCTTGTACTACCCTAGTTTTTTAATATGAGTACAAAACTCTTAACGTTTAGAGTTTTCATATTTAAAGGTTTTACTACCAAGAATTTTCTATCAATAAATACCTACATTTATCAACGAGCGTGAATTCAGTTCATTATTTCAGAATGATGTGCCTACATAATTAAGTTTCGACATTTCCAACGTATTAGAAACACTAACATTTTCAAAAACAACGCAGATGTAGTTACTTGGTAAGTTGATCCTTAGGAGTTTCACATTAATATAAACAATAAAGCTTCATATGAAATTGACAGTAAAGTGCACCCCTAAGTGCCCGGGTTGTTAGCAATGTTTAATTACATATTTAATGTGCCGTACGTGTAAACAAGACAGGTATTTAATTAATATCATTACTCTTGAGAATTGTGGAACTTGTAAACTCACTCATAAGAGTCATACGGTATCTCTTAACTACAATTATTTAGAGTAATTACTCGTCCGGAATGAGAATATTATTCAAAATTACCGACCGAGCACATCGGTCCTTATCGTCAAGTAGCGACCCGCCCCGGCTTCGAACGGAGAGTAAGTAAAGCATAAAAAAATTCTACAAAATTCCTCCAAATATATACACATATAAAAGATTTCTTCATTCATTTTGTTGTTATTTCTCAAACGGCTTGGGCAGCGTTTTCGAATAAATCTGTTAGCCAGCGTTTTTCCCCGAATGCAGAAATATAATCTCGTGCACTTATAGACAGAGCGAGCGTTCTTTTCAGTTTGGGCAAATATGATTTCGTGTGTAAACTAAGTGCCTAGTACGCCTTTTTGTTCGGTTGCTTGGGGGTTGTGTATATCGATACTCATGAACAGGGCCCGTAACTTTCATGCCGATGACATAAATTTGACGTCACGCTGCATATAGTATGATTCAAGAGTTTTATTTAATAATTAATAATCAATCATTTTAATCATGACTTCAATACTAATATATTCATACCACAGAATATATAATAGTACAAGTACAGAAGGCCCACTGCTTTGATGTTTCCGAAATGCCGCCTTTTTAAATACCTACAACATTCTTACAAAGAAACGAACCGCACGTGCGCGGCGTTCGGTGATAGGGTTACCATTGGATCCAAACGAATTAATACTCACATTAAATGTTATATTATTATATTCAAGTCTTGAGTACTTTCTAGGTATATACGCTGTATTTATATATTTTTGTTCAAGGTTCCAACATCACAAGCCTTATTGAACTTTTCCGTGGGACTTAATCAGTAGTAGATCTGCAGACTGCTCTGCGCCCCCCTCCCCCGTCCTATCAGCGCGCGCGCAGCGGGCGGAGCGGCGAGCGGCGCGTTCAGTTTGCGGAGTCTAGCCGTCGCGTGAACTCCTATACGCCTGAAGAGGGGCCTCCGAATTGGCCCGAAACATGTCGCAGCAATAGCGATAAAATAACGGGAGTACAACCGTATTTCAATTAATTGTTTGAATATGTCTCACGGAAGTTTAACGTGTATAGTAGTAGATCTGTATAAGAATGTCTTTTGGTATTTATTTTATTCAATATGTCTATTTAACTAAGTATTATTAGCCATTCCACCCGCGGACATCGCTTAAAAAACCTCGCGGCGTAAAGTAACAATAGAAAGTGCGAACGTGCATTCCGTGAGAATGTGCGCCACCCCTGAGTAGGCCGCGAATTCGCGGCCGCCAGGATATACTTGTAGCGCGGCGATAGGATCGCGGAGTGAGCCGCCCCTGTTCATACGTGAAATAATTAATACCTACTTGATACGTAAAAAATGAATCAAATTATTTGTTTATTTTTATACATACTTTTATTGAATAGTTTTGTTACCTACCATATTTGTTTACCTTTCGTTTCACGTATCAAGTAGCCCGCTCATGAACATTTTGATAAAACGGCGATTGTTGTAATGGGGCGAAACAATTTCTTGACTGACAGTTTGAAATGAAAGCATACTGCTATTGTACAAAGCAAGAACGTCATAATACGGGACTGAAAAAGCCCATACAAAAAAGCGTACCCCTGAAATGTATGGGCCTTTTGGGCATAAAATTAGATGGCGCTGTTTCGCAGCCTGGAAGTGGCGAAAATCATATTTTCCCCAAATCTATTTGCGCGATTTTATTTTCATAAGAACTAATGAATTTATATTACCTATTCTGGCTAGGTTCATGGAGATTGTTCCAACGTCTCATTAGAGAATTCATTATGCCTAAATATTTCCCCACGTATGGATCGTGGAAAATATTTAATCAATAATGTGCGGAGAAATTATCTTTAATTTAATGGAAAAAAGCTAATTAAAAAAAAAACTAAATAGTTAGCATTATAATTTTTGTGCTGTAAGAAGTATTTTCATTAAATGTACCATTAGGCACTGGTCCCACCGCGAGCTAGTAAGCTATGAGCTATCAGCTATAAAAACGAACAAAAGATAGTCGCTCCCATGCAAATAAAAGAGACACGGCGATGTTTATAGTTACTCGCCCAGCGGTGAGCTATCAAAATCGCCGTGTCTCTTTTATTCGCACGGGAGTGCTTATCTTTTGTTGGTTTTTATAGGTTTTTATAGCTTACTAGCTCGCGATGGGACCAGTGCTTAACGATGTCATTTACTCGTGCAGGGGGCCGATTTTTGAATCTCGGCCATTCGATTTTGTGAAATTCGTTCAATAATATCTCCACTATACTAGCGATTTAAATTCTAATAACAGAATCGAAAACGAGTGGTCATTAGTCATTACCACTAGTTTTAAAATTACTAGTCGTCCTTCTTCAAAAATAGCATTACGTCGTTTTCCACAGACTTTCGAACGGCAAATTCGTGCGTTCGTAATTCAAAAATCGATCCCCAGAACTCAGAAGGTCTGGCGGCGTTAACTGAACAAAAGTTTCCTTTCGCAGAAATAATCTCTGCGTTCCTAAGATGTAGTCAGTGTTCATCAACATTTTAATTCTGAAAAAAAAAACCCGACAGGGTGGACGGATTCTCATCAAACATGGCTAAGGACATACATCGGGGTTTTGGGAGCGGGAATGAATTCGTGTATTTGTAACTTTGTTTATAGTAATTTGAATTACTGAAATATGTACTTATTTAACCATGTAACTGGCTCCAAATGTACCTAGAAATGTTAAAGTAATGTTTATATTTTATCGTTTTCACCATTTTTGGGCTAGTACATCATTCCCGCTCCCAAAACCCCGATGTATGCTAAGGACTCTCCCGACTAATTCAGCTTTCAAACAGAAGAAACGAAATCTAAATCGGTTCATCTGTTCGAAAGTTACGATGCCACAGACAAACGTCAAACTTATGACACCCCGTCGTAGAGTTAGATTTTTTAAATTGTATGTTATAGGTAAAATAGTGATGTGAAAAATATAGTCAAATTAGAACTTTTTGGAGCTTTGAATTGAAATACATATTTTACCCCGTATAATTACACTATGTAAAATATTGGATTATACAGGGATGTAAAAAGGGTAGATCTCTATATAATCCAATATTTCAGATAGTGTAGATAGATAGATCCATATAGACAGATACGGTGAAAACATTAAGCGTAGCCAGACGATTATTCTGAAAAGACAGTGTGTTACCAACAACTCCAACAAGTGGACTTTTTTTAAACGAACGTAATCTTACATAGTTATTTAACTTAACCATGCCCTTAATTTAATAATTAATTAAAAATTTTGACTTTATAAATTTTCTAACAAAAATTTAATTGCCAGCAATGTACAGCACACACTTGTCAAGTGAGGGCAATGACAGCTCATAAGTATAAGATGAGCGATGTGAGTAATGAACATTAAGATGTGCACGCGTTACGTTGAATGTTGGGATTTCTGAAAATTATTTTTTCAGTTTTTAAATAACTATGACTTGCTGATATGCGCAAACGAATGTTGTATTATTAATATGATTTTAATAAATGCCCGGGTGGTGGTAAACATTGTATAACAAATATCAGAAAAGTTCAATCTAATATCTAACCTAATCAATAAGTTAATAATTGAAAATTTTATTATTCCTTTGGCAATGCTAAATGAAAATTGCTCCAATTTTGTAACAAAATGGCTAAATGTATTTTTATTCAATTGATGAGCTTTAATTTACAATTTTATTATGTATTTTATCATAATTTGTATTTAAAAGCACCAAGGGAATGTTATGAAGAATCCAATATTAAACTTCAAGAACGCAAGCGCCTGCATGTAGTTATTATAATCACAGCCTCTGAGTATTGTTAAATTAGCGCTACATTCATCGTTTTATAACAATTCGAAATGCGGCAAACGTTAATATTTCTACTGTACTTTTATTTTGGGAGTAAGCATGGTCCAGGTGGTACACTTAAATATTTCCGAAATGACTTTGTCTACAACACACAAAGCGTTAAATGCACTCTTGAGTCTGTAGCAGGCTCTCGTGCATGACCGTGGACCATGCAGTTTCGAAGTTATCACGCGCATACGGTAACACAAAGGTTTTTAAGCCGCTTAAACAAAACAAAAGCAAATTCCTGCCATTGGAACGTTTTGCTACTCGCTATATGGGTATTTAGAAGCAAAATATTGTTTTGTTTGCACTATGCAATTGTCTAAGTTATCAGTCGTCAGATACTTAAATAAAAGCGAACAAGTAAATAGGAAATATCCTATCTGACAGGTGTATTAAAGTTTATAGTAGATCTAGATTGTAATTATACATAAACCTCACACAAAAATAAATGGTTGCTAAAGTCTCCTCGGAGCAATGGGTTAGTATCAAAGTATCAATTCATTCCTGTGCACAAATTTATACTACATATTTTACAAATCAGAGTCTGTTGATTTTAAATTGATTTGCTTTTATTTTTTATGTGAAATTCGGAGTTTGTTTGTTTCCTTGGCCTTATAAACATACCTAATATAACTCGGGGCAAGTTCTAGGGATTTGGTATCCATAAAAAGATGTCGATATAAATAATAGCTATTCGATGCTAATTGAAAATTATCGATTACTATAACTAGAAAGGTTTGATAAGAAGTAAGTAAACACTTTATTGTACAAGAAAAAAAACAACACATAAAATTTAAAATAAAAAGTTGATATCACAGATACCTGTGATAAAAACAATGTATATTCATAATTAAATGTATCTAAACGCACTTTGAACATCAAGTGTTGGTCTAACATTACTGATAGGTACTTAGTGCCCAATAAACAACTGAAAATTTGCTCGTAATGCTAGTTTTAATTTTAACCCTTAAATGCATGGTGATGTATACAGGGTGGCCCATTCAAATCGGTCAGTATGGGAAAGTTTGAAACTATAAGACATACGAAGATTTGTTCTTAGGAACCATGTCACCGATTTTGATAAAAAGAAAAACTGCATTCATACAATTAAAAAAAAAGTGTACCCAGCTGGGGAATCGAACCCGGTTGTTTTGAAAAAATAAACTTACACTATTTCTATTCAGATATCGTTTGTGTAGGTCTTAAGCAGTAAATATCTCTAAGAAACATAATGTCTAAAATGAATAAAATGCATTTTTTTCACATACTTTAATTTATCATAGTAGGTGTTCAAAGTGACCACCGTTACAATATTCAGCAAGTTCACTTCATCTTTACAACAGTGTACAAAAATAGCTATAACACCGTTGAAGACCTAAAAGTAGCCATAGAGTCAACTTTAACGCAGATTCACCACATGAAGATACAAAATGCAATAGTAAGATCGTTACCTAGACGTGTTGAATATTGTATTGAAAAAGACGGTGGTCACTTTGAACACCTACTATGATAAATTAAAGTATGTGAAAAAAATGCATTTTATTCATTTTAGACATTATGTTTCTTAGAGATATTTACTGCTTAAGACCTACACAAACGATATCGCCTGAATAGAAATAGTGTAAGTTTATTTTTAGGGTTCCGTACCTCAAAAGGAAAAAACGGAACCCTTATAGGATCACTTTGTTGTCCGTCTGTCCGTCCGTCCGTCCGTCTGTCAAGACCCTTTTTCTCAGGAACGCGTGGAGGTATGAAGCTGAAATTTATATCAATTACTCAGGTCTACTGTCCCTTGAAGCTGTGAAAAAATCAAACTTCTAAGCCAACGCAATCAAAAGATACAGCCGTTTATGCCGCAAATTTTCGACACTTGCAAGGGAATCAAAACCTACAGGGTGCTTCCCGTGAACTCAGAATCTTGAAATTTGGTACGAAGCAACGTCTTATAGCATAGATAAAGAAAAAATTACGAAAACCATAAATTTTTAGTTACATCACATAATATATTTTTTTTTAATAATTTTAACCTTACTACCCATTTCCTCATAAACGCGTAGAGGTATTAAATTGAAATTCATACCAAATACTCAGGTCTATAATACCTTTAAGCTGTAACAAAATCAAACTTCTATGTCAACGCAATCAAAAGAAACAGCAATTTAAGCTGCATATTTTGAAACTCGCAAGTACTCGCAAGGGAATCAAAACCTAAAGGGTACTTCCAGTCGACCTAGAATCTTGAAATTTGGCATGAAGCAACGTTTTATAGCACACATAAAGGAAAAATTCCGAAAACCTTAGGTTTGTACGGAACCCTCGGTGCGCGAGTCCGACTCGCACTTGGCCGGTTTTTTCAAAACAACCGGGTTCGATTCCCCAGCTGGGTACACTTTTTTTTTAATTGTATGAATGCAGTTTTTCTTTTTATCAAAATCGGTGACATGGTTCCTAAGAACAAATCTTCGTATGTCTTATAGTTTCAGACTTTCCCATACTGACCGATTTGAATGGGCCACCCTGTATATAGGTACATCATATATTTGATGGCCCGTGGCTCGATATCTATCCAAAATCACATTTATTGCTTAATTATTAAATAAATTAAATAATAAGAGTTTTGAATGATTCACGGTTATTTTCATTAGACTTATATTGACCGGGATATAGACCGTGATTACCTTTTTGATTTTTGTCGAGCTCCCGATATTTCGACGCAGTTGCATGCATCATGATCACGGAAAACTGACGAAGGCGGGTGGATGTTAAAGTTGCATAGACAGCACGCGATCCTTCGCGCGCGTCGGCTGCGTTCACTTTCAGCGTTACCACTGGTCGCATTCACACTCGATGGTCTGTCCAAACACACTACACTCACAGTGTCACTACGTTTGTTCAATTCTGACTTCACCGGTTTTTTACACAAATAAATCACTGGATTCCATACATTAGATAGTTTGAAGCCATCCTCACGATTGAAATTTTTATATTTGTGAATCTCAATGGCTTCTCTTACCAATCTCGGTATGTAGTGGCGTTCCGTCGAAATTACCTCAGGACTATGCAACTCGATCCAATGATTTGTTGTTACGACACCTTTGCTGATCTGTTGTTACGACACCTGAACAGCGTGCATCGATCCATGTCGTTCACATTGGAAATGGAAAAAGATAGGGGTATTGCATTTCTTGATGTGAGCTTGAAGGTTGGAGCCGAGGGCATGCTGGGACACTCTGTCTATAGGAAACCGACGCATACAGATCGTTACTTGCATGCGAGCTCACACCATCATCCCAGACAGTTAAACTCGGTCGTAACATCACTAACCAATCGAGCACACGCTTTGTGTGACTCCTCGCATCTTGTACAGGAGTTGAACCATGTTCAGAGAGTCCTGAGGAGAAATGGTTACCGAGTTAACGTTAATAAACGGGATGCAAAACCCAAGCACCTCACTCATCGCGTAGAGAGACAACCAGCGTTTATGCCGTACGTAAAGGGAGTGACAGATAAGATCTCTAAAATACTAAACAATTACTCTGTAAAAACTATCTTCACCCCACACAGGAAAATTGCACAGTTCTTGCGGTCACCTAAGGACAATTTTCCTCTGGAAAAACCTGGTGTGTACAAAGTTGAGTGCAGTTGTGGCAGTTCTTACATAGGGCAGACCAAGCGCACTATTGCCTGCAGAATTAAAGAACACATTGCTGCAGTCAAAAAGAACGATACTCGCAAGTCTGCTATTGCTCAACATCTCATTGAGTCGGGTGCAAATCATTGGATCGAGTTGCATAGTCCTGAGGTAATTTCGACGGAACGCCACTACATACCGAGATTGGTAAGAGAAGCCATTGAGATTCACAAATATAAAAATTTCAATCGTGAGCAAGGACGTATATAAGGGGGGGGGGTTCAGGGGGTTCAAACCCCCCCCTTAGGCAGGGCCGGATTAAGGGTAGAGCGAGTGGAGCGGCCGCTCTAGGCGCCACATGGTAAGGGGGCGCCAAAATCGAGAATGTGGAAAAATCCATACAAAAAATTATACTTACGTTGCGTGGGCGCGCACATATCACAAAATGGCGAGGATTCGGAAATCAATCCACCTATTGAAAATCTAGATTTGTAATTCAGATTAAGTGGAAAGTTGCACCATGCTAGGGCGCCGTAAAGGGAGGATTCTAGCCCTTGACGAACCACATTGTGCGGCGAACGGCAAAGTTACGTTGTTATCCAAATGCAAAAATATGACTCTACCCGATAGTCCCAAGCGGAGTTCCTCATAAAGCCAAAGGCGCAAAACGTCTCAGAGAGGCGCAATTTTGTGAGTCGCAGCATATGGTGAGCGAATTTCAAAGCACTCAGATCACTTAGTGGCAAAATACCGAAATGGCCGTCCCGACGGTGACGATCGAGTCCGTAGTTAATCTCTTAAGTCTCTTAATTAACTCTTAAGCATTATTATAAAAATAATAGTGATGGCGAAATATAAGGCCTAAAAGTCGGGAACATAGACGCCCTGTGAAGTCAAAATACCCCAAAATATGTCAAAGACCGCAACTCTGCTGAGCGCAGACGATAAAAGCTTGAAAGTTCTCGGATTCCCCGCTGGCGGGTTGTCTTAATTAATCGAGTCAATAGGAAAAAAATCGCGCTTACTATTTATAATTATCTGCTCTTTTAGTTAGGACAAATTCCGAATTTGCTTTCTTGACTTGGACACTATAGTGCTCCATTTTGTTTGTTATTTTATGTATATGATATTCACGTTCAGCCACACGTAACTATACTAGGGTGCGGCTACGAAAGTTCAACCATTTGTCCCTTTCGCACTCTGTCTGATGAAATCCATAAATTTTGTATTGCGTTAATCTTCAAATTACGGCATTACTATAAAAAAAAATTCGCGCTCGCTACGCTCGCGATTTATTTTCCTACGTAGAGAAACTTCTTCAAAAGGGCGCCGAAAATTTATGCCCTGACGGTGAACTAGTGGCACCTCGTACAACTGGTCGCCAAAACCATCGCAATAATGTTCTAGGGGAAACTGCGGAGATATATCAATCAATCAATCAAAATATTCTTTATTCAAATAGGCTTACAATAAGCACTTTTAAATTGTCAACAGTGTACAATATTCATCTTATTCTAAATATCAGAGCAATTTATTGGTGCAATAAACAATATTGTTTTAAAACTACATTGATTTAATAAAATGATATCAATCTAAATTGTATAAAAAAATACTAGTATAAAAACTTCTAGAATAAATTCTAAATGTCAAAAAAATTGTATAAAAATACATTGAATTATCAATAATTATCATCATTAATAAGCTATATAATTAATGGTTTTCAACAATACTTGTATCCCACGGCGTTTCATCATTCATGTAGTCTTGTGTGCTGTAGTAGGCTTTAGAGATCAGTATACGCTTTACATAATGTTTAAATCGATTAAAAGACAGTTCAGTGATGGCATTAGGAAGTTTGTTATAAAATCTTACACAATTACCCATGAATGATTTTTTAATTTTATGGAGCCGAGTGAAGGGCACTGCAAGCTTATGCTTATTTCTAGTGTTTATATTATGTACATCACAGTTTTTCTTAAATTTATAAATGTTTTTATGTACATACACAATATTCTCATAAATATATTGACAATGCACTGTCATTATATTAATGTCCTTAAACTTATCTCTAAGTGAGTCTCTATGGTTCATTTTGTATATTGCTCGAATAGCCCTCTTCTGCAGAACAAATATGGTATTTATCTCTGAAGCACTGCCCCATAGTAAAATACCATATGACATAATGCTGTGAAAGTAACTAAAATAAACTAATCGAGCTGTTTCCACGTCTGTTAACTGACGGATCTTGCTCACTGCAAATGCTGCAGAGCTCAGTCTATTCGAGAGGGTAGCAATATGGGGACCCCACTGAAGTTTAGAATCTAAAGTTATGCCAAGAAAAACTGTACTATCTACCAGTTCCAATTCCTCATCCTTCACAACGACACTTGCTTGTTCATTTTTAGCATTACTCGTTACAAACTTAATACATTTAGTCTTTTTCTCATTTAACAATAAGTTATTAACACTAAACCAATTAACTACTTCGGAAATAGCATTGTTTACATTTTCACAAGTTTGTTGCTGACGTTTGACTTTGAAAATAAGGGAAGTATCATCTGCAAACAATACTATATCATGGTGGGTCTTTACAAGATATGGCAGGTCATTAATGTAGATAAGGAACAGGAAAGGCCCCAATATTGATCCCTGCGGTACACCCATAGAGACTAGTGACCCCGGTGAGCGCTGTCCATTCACGTCGACCCTTTGTATTCTTTCGTGTAAGTAAGATTTGACTAAATTCAGTGCCGATCCTCGCACTCCATAGTAGTGCAATTTCCTGATCAGTGTTTCATGACAGACGCAATCGAAAGCCTTAGATAAATCACAGAAGATACCCAAGGCATCCTGTGACTCCTCCCAGGCATCGAAAATCTGTTTGATTAGCTCAACACCAGCGTCGGTTGTTGAGCGACCCCGTGTAAAACCAAATTGTTTATTGTGCATTAGATTATTGATGTTAAAATGTTGCAATAGCTGAAATAACACTAACTTTTCAAAAATTTTGCTGAATGTCGGTAACACTGATATCGGTCTAAAATTAGTGGGGTCGGATGTGCTACCAGATTTAAATAATGGAATGACTTTACTGTGTTTCATAAGATCAGGAAACTCACCACAATCAACACTGTTATTAAAGATAACTACCAAGTCAGGCGCTACAATTTCTATTAAAGATTTAACACCATGGACAGAGACTCCCCAGAGGTCACAAGTTTTTTAACATTAATTGATTGAAATGCCTTAATTATATCTGAGGTACTAACATGTTCAAATACAAGGTCTCTACTACATTCTGTGACATTATCTTCTAACAATGTAACGGCAGATGCGGGTGATGAATTTAAGTGCCTAGTTGTGGAAACTGGTATATCAGTGAAGAACTTTTCAAATTCTGTTGCTACTTCTAAATTGGAATCTACAATTTTGCCATCAATTTTTAATTTCAGTTCATTTGTTCTTTGCTTTGACCGACCAGTCTCCACGTTAATTACTTTCCACGTTGCTTTAATTATATCGGAACTACTTTTAATTTTCTTGCTTAAATAATTACGTTTAGCGGTATGACAATCTAATTTAAACTGTTTCGAAAATTGTTTGACATGTTCTTTAAATTCATCACTCGTATTAAACCGCCGTTCCTCATACAAGGCATACAATGCACGTCTTCGTTGATGTAACTCTGCAGTTGCCCACTCACTAAAAACTGATGCATCACTAACCGTGACCGTTTTTGTTGTAAATATCGTATTATAATTTTCCATATATGTGTGAAAGAATGAATTATACATATCATTAGGACTCATGTTTGGAGACAGAACGGGTAGCGCCTGAACTAAACTCTGTTTCATTCTTTCCACGCGGTCCGAGGTTACTGGTACAAAAGTTATCTGTTTTTTCAAGGTATTTTTCCTAGCAGCTTCAAATACCATTAATTGACCTAAATGGTCGGACTCTAAATTGCTGATTACATTTTTTGTAATAGGAAAAATATCTGTGAAAATATTATCTATACAGGTTGCACTAGTAGCAGTCACTCTAGTAGGCTCCATAAAAATGTGGTTCAGATTACATGATTTGAAAACATTCAACAGCCTACAACTTAATGTCGAATTTTCTAAAATATTTACATTAAAGTCGCCGCAAATAAGTAATTTCTTGCTGGAAGGCGATATTTTCAGTAGCACAGATTCCATTATGCTTTCAAATAATTCAAAATTACTTAATGGCGGCCTATACACGCACACAACAATAAATTGCTCCAATTCTACTGCACTTAGTTCTATAGTCCGTTCAACAGACATGGACACAATATCCTTGCGTTCCTTAAATTTTAACTGATTATTTATTATAATTAACGACCCACCATGTATGGAACTATGCCTGGTGAACGAACTTCCTACCTGGTGATTAATAAATTGAGGCATTAATTCATTATTTTTTAACCAGTGTTCAGTAATACATAAAATATCTATATAAAAATCCTTCATAAAAAGTTCAATTTGTAAATCTTTACCTCTAATACATTGAATATTTTGATGCACCAGGTGGATATACTTCCCTTGCTTACAGTTTTTTTCCTTATATTTACTTAAGTCTAGATTGCCAGAGACAGAATCTTTTGTCTTAAAAGCTAGTTTAAATCATTGGTTATGACTGGAACCAATTCCAAGTTCATACTTTGCTGCTCAATAGGAGCAGAATTGTCTGCCAAATTTTTGGCAGAAATGTCAAGTAAATAGGATAGCGATAATGCTATTTGTCTTTTGTAATAATTTGAAAGGTAACAATTACCTTTAGTCAAAAATACCATAGGCATATGGTATTTACTAACAAATTTGTTAGTGTCAATTATGCTAACCTTACTACTATATGTACAAAGATTATATAAAGCTATATTTAACTTATGTCTAGTGTTATTTTCTGCCTCTGACATTTGGGAACAGTAGGGGAATGTGAAAAAAATAATTTTATGCACTGCCATTGAGTTTAACTGTTCAAAGTATTTGACCAAATTATTTTTGTTCACATTGCCCCTATTTCCCATAAAGATAAGCAGTGTCGTCTGAGAATGAATATCACTGTCATTTAAAATTTGTTTTAAAATATTTTCAAAACTACTATGAGGCAAACAATGGTTGATTGTACTAAGTCCCTTTAAGTAAAAGTTTAGAAATGAGCTCATATCGCTTCCAATTTCATCACAGTACATAATAACATTAGGCTTAGGTATACATTTTAGAGAAGTGTCGAAAGAGCTACTACCACTTATATGCTGTTGTTGTAAACTGTCATACAGGCTTGGGTAGAGTGTGCTGGTTGACAAATCCCCGGTCACCTGCTTACATGCACATGACTGGGCATTGGTCAACGACTCAAAGCGGTCTGAATTATGCTTTATCTGGGATATTAAGTCATCCATAGCCAAAGAATATTCATTAATAACTTTTTTTGAACTTTCATTTATGCCTTCCAAAGATTTTATTGAATCCTCCAAAGTCTGAATTTTTGATTTTAACGCCTGTGTGTCAGTTTCATACTGTAATTTACTATTTTCTAACTGAGCAGAATACAAATCCAACTTATCCACTAAGCCTATATTAACTTTACAATATTTTAATTTTTTGAAAAACAATTTATTTATTTTTGACAGTTTTTCTTTTTTTCTAATGACTTTATTCAATTTAATATATTTCTTTAGTTTGTTTCCGCTGCAATTTACTAACCTTGGTGTGGTGGTATCATTGGCTAAATCTGTAGTGACCAAAGGGATTTCAATTGCTGCGGTAACCAACTGGGAGTCAGGCCGGACCAGTTCCTCGAACAAGGTCTGAGTGTGTGCCGCAGCTGCTTGGTTTTGGGCCTCCCGTAGCTCGTAGATTTGTTCGTGGGCGTCGTGCAGTGCTCTCTCCAATGAGTCGATGTCTTTCAGGGCCTGTTCATATGCAGCGTTGCACTCCATAAACCTGTCAACCGTCTCCTGAAGCCGGGCCCGCTCTGAATTTACATTATTGTAATCACTCTCTAATGTACACAGTTCCTTTTTCAACTTATCGTTCCTATCAATTACTAATAAAAGCTCTTTCTCACTGTCTTCTCTTTCACTGAGCAATTGAGCACTAAATTCCTTGGATTGTTTTAATTCCAGCAAGGTAAGTTGGAGCTTATCACACTTTTCAGGCTCCTGCTGGAGAGCCGCTGCTGCGGCTGCTGCAGCTGCTCTGCGTGTTTGCATTGTAGATGGGTTTTTAATGTACTAAACACTAAAACAAAGCAAGAAATCGCTTACTCAAGCTCAGCGGTTGCAGGTAGGTACTTACATGAAATAATGACGCTTAACTATGTCTACACTTGTTCTAGCCTTGTACACACGTTAACACTGAATTGAAAAACACAATTAACAATAACTAGTGACAATACGACCTAGAAAGTGTACAAAGGCGAACAGATATTTCAAATTTATAACCTATAACGGCTACAAACCTGAGACATCAAAGACACTGGTAAACGCCACTAAAACACTTCACTTATTATATTTATACAAAACTTAATGTTAAATCTACTTAGTTTACACTTAAAATAGTAATTATTACACAAAATATCCTTAAAAAATAATTATTTTAAAGGGACCTAGCAAAAGTAGCAAAATCAGCTGCTTATCGTTTTCGGCGAAACGTATATTAATTATCCTTTCTTGGAACATTTGATATCCAAGTTAGACGCCCGATTCCAACCTCATGAATACACAGTTGGCACATTACAAAAGGTCTTGCCAACGAAGACTAATAATGTTGACAACGCCACAAAAACGGAACTACTGAAAGCTGCTAAACTTTTTCTTGGGTTAACAGAAGCAGAAGACCACAAATTCAAATCTGAATACGAACTCTGGCATAATCATTGGTCAAACCTGGAGCCTGAAAAAAAACCTAGAACTGCTATGGGGCCATTGACCAGTGTGATCCAAATTTCTTTCTTTCTTTCTTTCGATCAGAAAGTTGCTATTGATACTGGCCACTTGGCCAGTATCAACAGCAACTGCTGAAAGAAGTTTTTCAACCTTAAAAAGGTTAAAAACATTTTTGCGTAATAGGACGGGACAAGAGCGCCTCACGGGGCTAGCTCTTATGTCTATCCATAGGGAAATAGCTGCCGTAATAGATGCTAATGATATTGTCAATCAACTAATTTTAAGAAGAAAGCGATTAAATATAGTTTTATAAGGAAGTAGTGTCTTTTAATCTGCATCATTATTAATTAAATGTTCGAGACCGCTTTTTATCCGGCTGAGTTTATGACCTGGACCCCCCCCCCCTTAGACTTTCTATATATACGTGCTTGATCGTGAGGATGGCTTCAAACTATCTAATGTATGGAATCCAGTGATTTGTTTGTGTAAAAAACCGGTGAAGTCAGAATTGAACAAACGTAGTGACACTGTGTAGTGTGTTTGGACAGACCATCGAGTGTGAATGCGACCAGTGGTAACGCTGAAAGTGAACGCAGCCGACGCGCGCGAAGGAGGGTAGATCGCGCGCTGTCTATGCAACTTTAACATCCACCCCGCCTTCGTCAGTTTTCCGTGATCATGATGCATGCAACTGCGTCGAAATATCGGGAGCTCGACAAAAATCAAAAAGGTAATCACGGTCTATATCCCGGTCAATATAAGTCTAATGAAATTAAATAATAATAATGATTTACTATTTATTATTTCAGGATTAAGATGAAATGGCGGAAAAGTGTGAAAAAAACTGGATGATGGTGATTTTTAGTATGTGATTTAGGCAGATTTTTTTGGAGTTGGTAATTAGTTTATGTTTAAACATTTTATCATAGGGGTTTCACAAAAAATGAACCTTTTTAATAGTAGTAATTTATTTTTCTCAAACATGCAATGAAATATTGTCTTTACGTTCCTTAAAATGGGCTGGGAAGTAGGTATCGCTTTTTGGGCGCAACAGCTCGAGAGGACTGTAAAGGGATTTCATATTATTTTTTAGGCCTAGGCCTGCAAAGTAACTTTTTTTTATAAAATATTGTCCTTTAGAGCATTTTTTTTATTTCATTGTATGTTTGAGAAAAGCACTATACATGCCTCGGCGTGAAAACGGATTCCCGGCCTCGTATCCCTATCCGGATATACCCACTTGGCCGGAAATCCTCATTTTCCCGGCCTCTGATGTAATGTACTATTTTAATACAACTTACCAATAACAATATATTATTCATTTATATATGATATTTGGCCTATTTAACTTCTAACACTGATTTAGTATAAAAATCGATCTTAAATATTGTTTTTATTATTTTTCCCAGAGTCAGAAAACCACTGTCTATCACATATATTAATATCTCGTTAAAAGAAAAATTCATGCATTTAAGGGTTAAACTAAAGAGAAAATGAATAATATTTATTTTTAGAATATTTTTATATGTTGACAGTATTACATTTTTAATAAAATATTTTGCTAAATCACTTTAGTGTAACGCCGTGTCTTGCGTGGGCGACGGTCGCGCACACCGTCGCCGTCGCGTCTCATACTTCCATATCGATAAGGTTTGATTTCGTATGCGTCGCATCGCCGTCGCGCGACCATCGCGCGACCGTCGCCCACGCAAGCCACGGCGTAATGCCCCCAGTTATCCCAGGTGTGCTCATAAATGCATGAAAAATATTTCGGTTTCCTCATACATAACATTTTAAGTACCTAGTGAGTCCAATGAGTAAACATTATGTATATTTTTTGCAATTTTTTGGCCACTTTCAACACATTCATAGGGAAGTAGCTTTTCCCACGGCTTCGCAGGCGTTAAATATAGACAAAAAGTAGCCTATGTCACTCTCCATCCCTTCAACTATCTCCACTTAAAAAATCACGTCAATTCGTCGCTCCGTTTGGCTGTGAAAGACGGACAAACAGACAGACACACACACTTTCCCATTTAATATTAGTATCGATATGCATCATTTTTTTTTTCATTACAAAAATAGTACATTACGATGCGGAAAAAAGGAACTTCGAAACGAGTGACGATCGAAGGGAGTGTTTTAAATCGACACGAGTTACCAATTTCCTTTTCGTACGTGTATCGTACGACGTTTTTCAGACAGATGGCCCTCCGAAGTTTCGACCCGGAGCCCGTTTCTCGAAGATACAAATTACAATTTACAAGTGGTTGTCAATGTCTAACGGCTCAGCCACGACATTGGTATAAGCGCGACAGCGGCGAGCGGCGGCCGTACATTGAAGCGAGACACAGCGATGGGACTTTTCATTCGCACGTATGGCTGCCGCTCACCGCTGCCGCGCTTAGACCAATGTCGTGGCTGGGCCGTAAGGGTGCGCGCCCACGGGCGACAAAGTTGCTCGGCGACTTTTTTGTCTCTGTCGTCGCTCCTCGCGACAATTTACAAGGTGCGCCCATGGAGACGACAGTGACGCAACTTTTTCTTAAAAATTGTACTTAGTATCACCATGAATTTCGAAGAGACAGCTGTGGTTTGTGCGCATCTTTAAAAAACGAAGAAAAAAGCGAAAAAGACGATATTGGGTTCATCCGTTATGGTTGGATAGACTGAAAACTGGAAAATTTCATACAACGTTCATGAAATTAGGAGCCCATCCAAAAAAAAAAAATAGTTTAATTAGCGTTGAAAGTTTTGATGAACTGGTTAGAATTTTACAACCCTCCATCGTTTTTTCTCAATAATGTCGGAACATTCTTTTCAATTCTTGTCATATAAAATCGGTCTTTCCTCTACTTCTTCAATTAAACGACAGATATCAATGTCATCTTCAACATTCGGCATTTTAAATTATAGTTTTTTCGGATAATAACATACGTTCGCCCAGGCGGTTGAGTGATAACTGTCAAAATGACAATCGACCGGCGACTATTTTGTCGCCGTGTGCGCACTTGCATTGAAACCAGTAGGGAAGGAGACAGTTGCGTCGCAGGCTTGTCGCCGAACCCGCAGACAAAAAAGTTGCGTCGCAACGTGGGCGCGCTTTCATACTAGTATGCTAACCGATGATGTGAGCGACAAAAAAGTCGCAGCCAAAAGCCGCCCGTGTGCGCGCTCTCTAATACGACAAGTTGGAAAGAGACTTGTAGACCGCTTGTAACTTGTAACTTTCAGTTTTGGGAAATGGGCCCCTGACAAGAAATGAACCAATTCTCGCACTAGTGCGTAAAAAACGCATCATCTGTACTGAAATAGTACATCACGATACAAGTGCGAAAAAAAGGAAGTTAGAAACGAGTGGCGACAAATTAAAACACGACCGAAGGGAGTGTTTTAAATCGACATGAGTTACGAATTTCCTTTTCGCACGAGTATCGTACGACGTTTTTCAGTACAGATGCCATCCGAAGTTGCGGCATGACATATAACATCAGGCCGTCCCTATCGAAGTTGCAAATAGTGCGATAGGGACGGCCTTTTATCATTTATCGCGCGACCATACTGCCGGTTTAATTATGTATAAACTTAATAAAGGGTACATATGTATATCCGCGCTCGCTCTACGATACGAGCACTTCATTCTATACACACTCGCTTTTATAGACTACGCAAAAGCTTTTATTTCTATTTGGAGAGCTTTACAACAATGCGAACTACCATCCAAAACAATGCAACGTACACAGGTCATAGATATTTATAATATACACATACAGTGCAGGTACATACATATGAAAAATGTAGGTACCTATAGTATAAATCTGAATCTGAAATATTATTACTGACATGGCATATACAGGTAGATAGATAGATAGATTTTTATTGGTATTAATCATACACTGTCAGTTTACAATCATAAATTACAAAAAAAATAACAATTATATATAATTTCAACAATATTATTTGTTAATTAATTTATGAACATGTAATGTGAATATAATGAATTGTTATTTTTTTTAACAAAATTAAAACATATATATTAATGACATTATTATTGATACAGATACAATAAAATGGGGACTTGGACACTTCAATTTACCAGGTACTCATTCACCGAGTAGCAGGCCATGTTTGTGCAGTAGGTTTTAAAATTTAAACTCACGAACAAAGGTACGGTATGTTGCAAGCATTTTAATTTTTTCAGGTATTTTATTATATATTTTAGCGCCCATCACACCAAGGGACTTACCAGTTTTCTGAAGCCTGTGTGTGGGTACAGCTAGCCCTGGTTTCCTCCTTGCGGAATTGACCTTTGCGATTGGAAACTCATGCAGGTTTCTTCTCACATATTTTCCTACCTCAAAAATATACAGAGAGGGCACAGTTAATATATTAAGGTCAATAAAGAGTTGTTTAGCGGGCTCATCCGGTGGAACGCCGCATATTAGCCGAACAATCTTTTTTTGGAGAATGAATGGGCGGTCTCTGTCCGCTGCTAGGCCCCACAGGTCTATTCCACTACTTAAGTGAGTATGGAAATAAGCATAGTATGCCGTGATTAGATTTTTTAAGGATAGTGTACGCCTTAAGCGCGATAGGGCGTAGTATGCGGTGTTTAATTTAGAACATAATACGTCAATGTGCTCGCCCCACTGCAAGCCCCTATCAAAAGTGAAGCCCACATAACGAGAATGACATACGGTCTCGACCTGAATACTGTTAACGTCAATATTGAGACTAAAAGCTTTTCCAGTAAGTGAAAAATGGATGAGGTTTGTTTTGGCAACATTCAGTTGCATTCCGTTACACTCAAACCAGTACAGCAATTGAAAAATGACATCTTTCGTGTTGGTCTGCAGTGCGTCGTGACTGTTGCCATGAAAGACTGCACAGATATCATCCGCGTACATTATAAATTAAGCAAATGAGCTGGGAAAAGGTAGATCGTTCACGAGCAGAGCAAACACGGTATTCCCGACGTTCGATCCCTGGGGCACGGATCTGTCTCCGATGGATCCAAACTCAGAACGATCGCCATTTACGTCTGTTAATTGACTACGGTCAGCTAAAAACGACTTTATTACATCTGAGGCTGTACCACGTATACCGTAATGTCCTAGTTTAGATATTATAAGTCCATGGTCAACCAGATCAAATGCGCGGGATAGATCAAAAAATATAGCGACCACGTGCTGTTTTGCCTCATAGTCGTCGAGGACAGTTCGTAGTAGTTTGCGCGCTGCACCTACGGTAGACCGGCCCGCCCGATAGACGTACTGCTCGTCACCGAGTGCCCCGTTCTTATTGAGAAACCCTATAAGTCTATCACAAAGCCCTGATTCAAAAATCTTGGAGACTGCGGGTACAAGGGATATTGGTCCATAATTTTTCATCGAGTCCTTGGCACCCTTCCCTTTATAAACTGGGGTCACCTTGATTTTTTTAAGCGATTCCGGATAGCAACCTTTATGTAATGAGAAATTGAAATATTCGCACATGTGGTGAATAAAGTTTAATGGCAGCCTATGGAGGATTGAGGGGGATCCTTTTAATTTACCGAAGATTTTTTTGTCGAATTTCATTTCCCAAATAGCCTAAGACCGGTACGATATTTTTGAAAATAATTCTATAACAGTAGTTTTATTTCATATACAGCGCTTAATCGCAATTTAAAAAACCTATATTTTCGAATCCACCAATAGTTTGGAATAGAAGATATTAAAAAAAACTACGCCCAGAAAATAAGCGTTTTCTTTCAGCAAAATACCTAACAGTAATTTAATGGTGGAAACATGTAGAAAAAAATCCGTTTTAAGGTTTACAACCCGAAGCCACCTATACATATGACGGGAAATAAGACTATTTTTATTGATATAGAATTTTTGAATTTTGTCTAACGTGCTCTAGAGCTGATATAATAACAGATATTTTTAAGCAGAAATGAATAGCACATAATTTTTCAGATATTTAACATATAAAAACCACCAACATATTTATATGGAAATAAAAAAATCTAAATATTTGACCGGGCAAATTCGAAACAGATAATAGTACGAGGTTGACTTTTATTGTCCCTATTTAACAATATTAACAGCATGATAATCCACCCAATAAGTTTGACCTTTATTTAATACTTACTTTTTTTGCGTGGTTTGGTTTGGACCTTAGTGTCTTACATTTAGGAATCCATATGGCAAACCACCACACCAGTGGAGCTGGGCCGAGAGTAGGTGATGAGCCGTGTCGCATGCTTTTTATTCTGTTCTTCTATTACACATTAACGTAAATGAGGAGGCACACTGACATTTTACCCCGCCAGGCGGCGCCTATGCAAGAGTCTAGGCATGTCACTGTCATTCATATGTGAGAGAGAGAAAAAACATAATTTATCAGCTTCTCGCTCTCACTTCTCACGGACTAATAGGGTGGCGCCATCTGTCATATCCTTTGAGTGTTCCTCCTCATTACATGCCTGTTTCTACATAAATAATATTTTAGGTAGATTAAAAACAGACGTTTCCCACCGATAATGGCGCGTACGGTTGAACAACAGCTTTGCCCCTCTTGTGGAACACATAAGTATAGTTAAGTTTAAGCTAGTTTTATAGTTGTTTATTCCTTTTTTGTTACGCACGCCGTGTTTACCTTTAAGTGGTTGTGACACCATACCTTTACAGTTTTAGCTTGTACAGAGTCAATGTAT
Source organism: Leguminivora glycinivorella (assembly GCF_023078275.1). Taxonomy (NCBI): domain Eukaryota; kingdom Metazoa; phylum Arthropoda; class Insecta; order Lepidoptera; family Tortricidae; genus Leguminivora; species Leguminivora glycinivorella. The sequence goes on from NC_062998.1 coordinate 40,981,434, forward strand.
CGTTGTCAACAATCGTTGGTAAACCTTAATAAATAAAATAAATAAATAAATAAATAATAAAGTCCAAAGTAATTAAAAAAATTACATATTTATTTTAGGCATGCGAGTTGACAGTCGTCGAAAAGAGTATATACTTGTCAGTACATACATCTATCTCACGTTTTTCTCTTCTACCATTTGACAGATCTCCGTCATCTTGTGAAATGTATTTTTCCATTCTTCAGAATCGTTGAAGCAACGCTTGTTACAAACACGCGAAAGCTATGAAAAGTCTAATTTCGACCCATATGTCACGGCCAGGTATAGCCCCGGCGATTATCGTTAGACTTACAAGCCACAGGTCACGAGTTCAAATCTCTGTCGTCGCATACGTAGATATTACAGCTTTTTTAATTCATTTTTTTAATGTTTTATTTATATTATAAGTTAATGAGTACAAGCTACTGCAATGACATTAAATACAAGGACGCACAATTCATAACAAAAATGTTTTAAAAATCTGGGTCTAAATTGCATTTATAACATTCTTGTTGATGCTAATAACGTTAAATTCTTATCTGCTTAGGAAAAAAATCGTTCATATCATAACCAACTTAGTGTATAAAGACCTATATCAAAATTGCAAATGGAACTGCGACACACTAAAAACTCTTTATCAAAATACCTTTTGTCATAATATGCTCAAATGACTTATATGTCAAAATGAATTGCGAACGAATATTGAATGAATGGAGCCGCTACCAATATATAATAAGTATGTATGTATTAGATATTTCCAATTTATTCCATAAATAGAAATACCTAAAAAGGCCGCAATTTTACTTCTTCATTACATAAACTTTAAAAATACCCTACTGTATCATCTTTATCTTGGTCACTTGTACTCCGTTTATTACAATAAATGTATGTAATGTTTGTATGTGTAAATTTCCTGAAATAAATGTCATATCTTGTTGTCACAAAGAAAAATTTACAGGGCTTCCAAGAATCTCGAGCTGGAAAGATACAAATTAAAATATTTTCTATGAAAATAATTAAATTCGACAGCAGACAACCCAAAGGGGTAATCGGATTTATTTGTTATAGGCATTTGTTTTAAATTAAATACCAGAGGCTCTGATCTGATAGTGGGATATTCTTTAAAAATTAATTTCAAAAGGAGATTTAATGTTGGTAATGCCATTCAAATAATATTAGAAGTGTCTACGCGAGTGTTCAAATTTAATTATAGGATAGCACATATTGAAAGTACTGTAATATGGGTACAAAAGCCTACTTATTTAAATATAAAATACATAGCAAAAAGTATAGAAAGGACCTACGACTTTTCGACTTTTTATTTGTTACACTACATACCGACCATACAACTGACTCTAATTAATCTTGGTTTTAAAAAGTGTAAAATGTAGACCTAAGTGCGTTTTCACATTATCCGATCCGATATCGGATGTCGGACCGATACATTACAGGCGGAATCTTGGATTCTTCTATTGATATCCTTCCGACATCCGTTATCGGATCGGATAATGTGAAAACGGTCTAATAGCGACTCAATAGTTTTTGTTCCTTGACGGTCATTAATTTGAACTAATAAAATTATTTATTTAAATCCATACAATTACAACGAGTATTATAATGTACTCGTATAATACATTCATTTTGTAATGTAATCCAAAGAAATAACTTATAGAAATATATTCTACCCTTTTTGCTTGTTTTCTGATTACTATTTAGCCAATTTTTCATTGAGTCATACCATGGATTTTCAATAGGGACTGAGCTCACACTTTTTTTGCCATACTAAATTGAACTTTATCACCGGTGTAGAAAGGCGTTCTTATCAGACTAGTAAAAGTGTGTCCACATGAGAGGGTCAAAGTTTGGGCTGGTGTCCCTCTCGCACGTGTGACCAGTGTTAAAGAGATTACTATAGTAGTAGTATTTTTACCTGTATGATAACTAAGTTTATAAACTTCTTAAATTATTTTTGTATTATATCGACTATATCGAGGCAAGGATATTAATACCTTGTAACGAATTGGTAAGTCATTATTATGAAGCCATAAAACCAAAGATTTGCGCAATTAAAAAAAACCTTTAATTCGGTATTAGTAGATTTGGTAGTAACTTTGAATATTGACTGGTATCCCCAAATAATGACAGTGATGACGTCATTCAAATAATTTTGACAGTGGCAATAAGAGCGAGAGGGACACCAGCCCCAACTTTACCCTCTCATGTGGACACACTTTTTGGCCTAACAACTCAATCTAGCTTAATAATATATAAATCTATGAGTCATACCGGACAACTGTCACTGTACATTTGTAATGGTCGATGGTTAGCTAAGACAGAGTATTGCGGTTAGTAGGAACGATGTTGAACCTTAGGTTACCTTCAATCAATACTAATACTGAAAGACAATTTTTAAACTTATTGCATTACATGTGTCTAACAAAATTTCAATGAAATGGGTTGTAAATCTAATACTAAAAAAAAAACAATATTTAAAAAGAGGTTTGATAAGGGTATAAAAGATAAAAAAATAATAACAAGAAATAAAAGATTTCCATTGCCGAGGATCGAACCCACGACGTCAGGTCAGGAGCGCGCCCATCGTCTTACGCTACTATAACTGAGCTATTTAAGCGATAGTAAAGGTGGTGAAATATATTATTATACCGCGATGTAATGAAAATACGAATGAATAACTAACTTTTGAAATAATGCAGAAAATGACATCGTCAATAGTAGAGTTTGTAGGTAAATGAAAAATATGAAAATACTTCTTTCAGTACAGGTTTTAGCGCTTCTTGGCGTGCATTTAAAGGTGGATTATTTTTTATTCTTCTTTATTTTGATCTTAACGAAAAGTCTGTTCCAATTTTTTTGCTGATATAATTTTTGCCCTGAATGTTATTCCGAGCTAGTAAAATACTGAACTTCCGTTTTGTTTTTAGGGTGGTTTCAGCAGAAATAGTGTTTCAACACATAATGTAGATACAAAACAACCATAACTTCACTTGTCCTTTTATTGCTTGTGTCATAACTAATTTAATTAATCCGCTTTTTGCTACTACAAAGTATCATTCACAAAAATAGGTGGTTTCTTAATGTGTTATAAAGGTCATAAATTAAAGTAGTCGAATTTAAAACAAAAGTCCTGATACCAAATTCACCTGATTTTGAGTGAATTAAAATAATCTTTTTTTTTTACTATATTATACGTTTCTTGTCACAAATTTTGGTGGCTTAACTAAAAAAACTATACCAAATTACCAAACTTAATTTTTGGTGACATAAAAAGTACTGTTATAGAATTAAGTTATTTTCCCAGTAGTAGCAAGACCGGATAGCTCTTGGGGTAAAACGAATTTTGCCAACTACACGTTTGTCAACTCAATCTTTCCCATAATAACATTTGACAACGTTAAAATCCGTCAAATGATAATTTCCCAAACTGTTGTAATGCAACTTTTATAATCCCAACTGTTAATTTCGCAAATGTTTCACTTTGACTAGAAAAGTTTGCTCAACTCTACTTTCGTCAAATTAATTACTGGACAAAATTATTTAGTCAAATAATTTGTTTAGTAAAAAAATTTTTCCTTTAAAACACACCATGCAAAACCACTTTTTGACAAGTGTTTTAACATGATTGTTTTCATTTACCGAATTTCATTTCCCAAACAGATTTTAACAACTACCGACGAAAATACCATAATTATGACGAGTCAAATAATCTTTAAAAACCTAAACATAGCCTAAAAACCTAAAAGTAGGTTAAGGTTAGGTTGGAACTGCGACCCCCACACAAAACTGTTGCCAAGAAAGTAGGTTTAGGTTAGGTTGGAACTGCGACCCCCACACAAAATGTTGCTAAAAAAGTAGGTTTAGGTTAGGTTAGAACTGCGACCCTCACACAAAACTGTTGCGAGGAAAGTAGGTTCAGGTTAGGTTAGAACTGCGACCCCCACACAAAACTGTTGCTAAGAAAGTAGGTTTAGGTTAGGTCAGAACTGCGACCCCCACACAAAACTTTGCTAAGAAAGTAGGTTTATGTTAGGTTGGAGCTGCGACCCCCACACAAAACTCTTGCTAAGAAAGTAGGTTTAGGTTAGGTTGGAACTGCGACCATCACACAAAACTGTTGCTAAGACAGTAAGTAGGTTTAGGTTAGGTTAGAACTGCGACCCCCACACAAAACTGTTGCTAAGAAAGTAGGTTTAGGTTAGGTTAGAACTGCGACCCCCACACAAAACTGTTGCGAAGAAAGTAGGTTTAGGTTAGGTTAGAACTGCGATCCCCACACAAAATGTTGCTAAGAAAGTAGGTTTAGGTTAGGTTAGAACTGCGACCCCCACACAAAATGTTGCTAAAAAAGTAGGTTAGGTTAGAACTGCGACCCCCACACAAAACTGTTGCGAAGAAAGTAGGTTTAGGTTAGGTTTGAACTGCGACCCCCACACAAAACTGTTGCTTAGAAAGTAGGTTTAGGTTAGGTTAGAACTGCGACCCCACACAAAACTTTGCTAAAAAAGTAGGTTTAGGTTAGGTTAGAACTGCGACCTCCACACAAAACTGTTGCGAAGAAAGTAGGTTTAGGTTAGCTTAGAACTGCGACCCCCACACAAAACTGTTGCTAAGAAAGTAGGTTTAGGTTAGAACTGCGACCCCCACACAAAACTTTGCTAAGAAAGTAGGTTTAGGATCCGGGAAGATGCTGGAGCGCATCATAGCTTCCCGGATTAATCGGCACATGAATGAGACGGGACCAAATCTGTCGGACCGGCAGTATGGCTTCCGCAATGGCAGATCAACAATGGATGCATTGGGGGCACTGAGGGCCTTCTGTGAGGATGCTCAGAGGAGAGGGGAGGGAGCCATTGCGGTGTCTTTGGACATTGCCAATGCGTTTGGTACCCTCCCGTACTCGGTGATTCGTGAGGCTCTCAAATACCACGAGGTGCCCCCATACCTGAGGCGGGTCATAGATCATTACCTGACAGACAGGGTGGTGGTCTGCGACACCCCTAGTGGACGGCTGGAGAGGCGGATGGCCTGTGGTGTTCCCCAGGGGTCGGTGCTTGGACCACTGTTGTGGAACATCGGTTTCGACTGGGCCATCCGCGCAGAGTTGCTCCCCCGGATGGCCCTCATGTGTTATGCAGATGACACAATGGTGGCCGTTCGGGGCCAGGAACTAAGAGAGGCATTGCGGAGGGCTGAAGTGGCGGCGGACCTGATAGTCCTCAGAATCCGCCTCCTGGGACTGAAGGTCTCGCTCTCTAAAACCGAGGCAATTGTTTTCGGCAGGAGAGGATGGAGGGTGCCTGCAGGTACCACCCTCAAATTGGACAATGAGGAGATACAGGTGGGGCCTTGTTTGAAGTACCTTGGCCTAGTGCTGGATGGCAAATGGAAGTTTGGGGAGCACTTCCGCCAAATTGCTCCCCGAATAGTGGCTGCAGCTTCGGAGATGGGACGATTGCTGCCGAATGTGGGAGGTCCCTCACATGCATGTCGACGCCTATACGCTGGAGTAGCTCGATCTATGGCGCTCTATGGGGCCCCGATTTGGGCTGATAAGCTCAATAGTGAAAATAAGGCCCTATTACGGAAGCCCCAAAGAGTCATAGCCATACGGGTATGTAGAGCGTATGTGACGGTGGGCTGGGCGGCGGCATGTGTGATAGCGGGCACCTCCCCTTGGGAGCTAGATGCTGGAGTATTATCCGAAGCGCATAAGAGCAGGATTAGGAACAGAGAGACAGGAGTTTTCCCTGCTCCAGAGGAAGTCAGGAATGAACGAAAAATAGCGCTCGAAAGAATGAGGGAGAGGTGGAAGACTGACCTGGAGAGCTGCCTCTATGGAACTTGGACTATAGGGGCGGTTCTCCCGTCATTGGACGGATGGTTGGACCGCACTCATGGCAGAGTGGGATTCAGACTAGTGCAGGTGCTGACTGGACACGGGTGTTTCGGTCACTACCTGCACATGATTGGTAGGGAGCCCACCCCGGTCTGCCATCAGTGCGGTGAGGCGGACGACACAGCCCAGCACACATTGATGGACTCTAACCGCTGGATCGTAGAGAGGAATGCGTTGGTGGCAATTATTGGGACGAATGATCTCTCGCTGCACAGCGTTGTGGCGGCCATGCTGAGCAGCGAGAGATCTTGGATGGGCCTCCTCAACCCGGGGGTGAGATGCGTAAATGCATTCCCCTGCGTCAAAAAAAAAAAAAAAAAGGTTAGAACTGCGACCCCCACACAAAACTTTGCTAAGAAAGTAGGTTTGGGTTAGGTTAGAACTGCGAGCCCCACACAAAACTGTTGCGAAGAAAGTAGGTTTAGGTTAGGTTAGAACTGCGACCCCCACACAAAACTTTGCTAAGAAAGTAGGTTTAGGTTAGGTTGGAACTGCGACCCCCACACAAAACTGTTGCTAAGAAAGTAGGTTTAGGTTAGGTTAGAACTGCGGCCCCCACACAAAACTGTTGCTAAGAAAGTAGGTTTAGGTTAGAACTGCGACCCCCACACAAAACTTTGCTAAGAAAGTAGGTTTAGGTTAGGTTGGAACTGCGACCCCCACACAAAACTGTTGCTAAGAAAGTAGGTTTAGGTTAGGTTAGAACTGCGACCCCCACACAAAACTGTTGCTAAGAAAGTAGGTTTAGGTTAGAACTGCGACCCCCACACAAAACTTTGCTAAGAAAGTAGGTTTAGGTTAGGTTGGAACTGCGACCCCCACACAAAACTGTTGCTAAGAAAGTAGGTTTAGGTTAGGTTAGAACTGCGGCCCCCACACAAAACTGTTGCTAAGAAAGTAGGTTTAGGTTGGAACTGCGACCCCCACACAAAACTGTTGCTAAGAAAGTAGGTTTAGGTTAGGTTAGAACTGCGACCCCCACACAAAACTGTTGCGAAGAAAGTAGGTTTAGGTTAGGTTTGAACTGCGACCCCCACACAAAACTGTTGCTTAGAAAGTAGGTTTAGGTTAGGTTAGAACTGCGACCCCCACACAAAACTTTGCTAAAAAAGTAGGTTTAGGTTAGGTTAGAACTGCGACCTCCACACAAAACTGTTGCGAAGAAAGTAGGTTTAGGTTAGCTTAGAACTGCGACCCCCACACAAAACTGTTGCTTAGAAAGTAGGTTTAGGTTAGGTTAGAACTGCGACCCCCACACAAAACTTTGCTAAGAAAGTAGGTTTGGGTTAGGTTAGAACTGCGAGCCCCACACAAAACTGTTGCTAAGAAAGTAGGTTTAGGTTAGGTTAGAACTGCGACCCCCACACAAAACTTTGCTAAGAAAGTAGGTTTAGGTTAGGTTGGAACTGCGACCCCCACACAATACTGTTGCTAAGAAAGTAGGTTTAGGTTAGGTTAGAACTGCGGCCCCCACACAAAACTGTTGCTAAGAAAGTAGGTTTAGGTTAGAACTGCGACCCCCACACAAAACTTTGCTAAGAAAGTAGGTTTAGGTTAGGTTGGAACTGCGACCCCCACACAAAACTGTTGCTAAGAAAGTAGGTTTTGGTTAGGCTAAAACTGCGACCCCCACACAAAATGTTGGTAAGAAAGTAGGTTTAGGTTAGGTTAGAACTGCGATCCCCACACAAAATGTTGCTAAAAAAGTAGGTTTATTTCGAATACATTAAGATTTGGTAATAAAAAAAAATGTCAAAGTAAATGTTGTTTATTTATATTTTTGTCAACTCGGTTTGAGTAAACAAGGTTTGTTAAAATAGAAAATGCCTAAGAAATGTTTTACCAAATGTTAGATTTGGCTTTTTTTCTGTTGGGATAATATTGGTTGGCAATTAATCATTTTGATTAATTGAAGTTTGGTAAAATGAACATTGCCAAAGTAAGGAAATGTCTAAATATTTATTTGGATATCATTATTTTGGCAAATATGTATCACATGATAAGTTGGGAAATGATGAGTTGCCTTTTAAATTTTTGGGATACATTGTTTGGGATGTGAAAATCTGGCAAATAACTTTCGGTAATACATTAGTAACCCGGATTGAGGTGGGGAAGCCGTAAACATCTTTAGTTCCTTTAGCTTTGAGTTTTTTTAAGATTTTCAATACTTCATTACAAGTAAATGGTACAATAAACATAGTAGACGCTTGGGACGGGCAGGCAGCACGCAGCAGGCGCATCGCATCCCCCAGGCGCGGGCGCACCGGGGTGTCGCGCACCACGCCCAGGTAGTGCCGGTTGAGCGCGTCAGCCAGCTCACAGCCGGTGCCGCGCTGACCGCACACCGCTCGACGCAGCACGCCGAACTCGTCCTTGCCACCCATTCGATTCTTGCAAGTCTCAGTTTTAATGACGTCCCATAATAGTAGAGGAGTGGAATGAGAGTTTGTATGGGAGGGGTCATAATAATTCCCACAGAACCGAAGTTTGGTTTTTTTAGTTCTTTGTGTGTGTCTTTTTGACATACTAAAAATATAGTAAAATATATTTATGCAAAATTAGTTTTTTCGACCGCCAAAAGTTGTATGAAAAATTACTATGGAAAAAAAATCCTAAAATTTAAAAATCGTCTCTGGTATCAACTCATGGGGAATTAAGCGGCAAAAACTTTTATAGCGTTGATGTTTAGCAAAAATATAAATATTTTTCAGTATTTCGGTAAAATAAAAAATGATAAAAATCATAAATTTGATGAAAGGAAGTAATTAAAACATAAATTTCAGCAATTGAATTTTTTTCATAGGTACCACACCATGGTAAATACGGGTACGATCCGCTTGATGATAAGCAGTCACAGTAGCCTATGACGCCTGCCACTCTAGAGCCGCCCACAGAGAACCTCCTATAGAGTGGCAGTCTTGTATATTTGGTTCGCGATACGAGTCACCAGTGTTTGGGGTGCGAGGAGCGGGCGGGGAATGTGTTAAGCGCGCTGTGATTGGCCGTTTCAAGGACGGCGGGCAGTCGCGCCAGATGAAAAGGGACAGAAGTATGACTGTCCCTCTACTGACGCGTAAGTGGCCAATGTAAGTTGACCTATGCCGGCTCTGAATAAATTATAAATATGACTTATTTGTGGAATGTAATGCCGTCTGTTTTTAAATTTGAGCTTCTTGTTACCTTTCCACACCATTTCACACTACAGGTGGACATCTTTAAGGCATCAAAATACCCTTTTCCAATTTTTTTGTGCGAAAAACACGCGCTGCTTTCGGGTCTGTTACTTGGTCGATACTGATCGGGCACGGCGAGCGCCCGCGCTTATATCAGTGCAAATACTAGGAAGGCTGGCGACCGCGAGTCGTCTTGTAATAGATGTCTATAGGGGTTGGTCTGTGAGAGCCGCCATATGCACGTTGCTGGCCTTTTAGCGTACCTTTACACTAGAGATGCGCTACGTGATAGTGTTTCATATCCACCAATCATGTTCACTGTTCACAAAGCGTAGCGCTAGTGGGAACGGGTTCGACTAAGCTGATTGTGGATATCAGACGCATCCATAATACATATCTGGTGGAAAGGCACCCTTAACAGTCCTCAGCTAGCTCGCAGACTAAGGAGCGTCCGCGGGAGAAAAATCCTCCTATTGCGATAACCGTATTTACTCGTACCATAAACTTGTTCAATGTAAGTACATAAATTGTCGCATCCCAAACAAAAACTGTCCATAAAGCATTATATCGAACACGAGAGAAAACCAAAACCTAATAATCATTGGTTTTCTTAGTCATAAATCTGCGCATCCACACACCCTGGACCCGTATATGGTCGCACACTGCGGCTTCTTCTTCAATCTAGCGTTTTCCCGGCCTAGCGCCAGGGTCCGCTTTCCTGCCCAGTCTTCTCCACTTTACCCGGTCTTCAGCATTCTTAGACATGAGCTTGTTCTCTTGCATGTCCGCTCCCACGACGTCCAGCCAGCGCTTCTTTGGGCTACCGGGGCCGCGTGACTTAGAGCCTTGGACAGCGAGATTAAGGCATCTGTTTTCGATGTAGGCTTAGGAGGATTTTTCTCCCGCGGACGCGCCTTATCTTGCGAGCTAGCTTAGGACTGTTAAGGGTGCCTTTCCACCAGAGATGTGTTATGGATGCGTTTAATATCCACAATCAGCTTAGTCGAACCCGTTCCTACTAGCGCTACGCTTTGTGAACAGTGAACATGATTGGTGGATATCAAACACTATCACGTAGCGCATCTCTAGTGGAAAGGTACCCTAACGGGCCAGCAACGCGCATGTGGAGGCTCTAGAGTGGCAGGCGTCATAGGCTACCGTGACTGCTTATCACCAGGCGGATCGTACCCGTATTTACCATGGTGTGGTACCTATGAAAAAAATTACTTTGCTGAAATGTATGTTTTAATTACTTCCTTTCATCAAATTTATGATTTTTGTCATTTTTTATTTTACTAAAATAGTGAAAAATTGTTATATTCTTGCTAAACATCAACGCTATAAAAATTTTTGGCGCCTAATTCCCCATAAGTTGATACCAGAGACGATTTTTAAATTTTAGGATTTTTTTTTCATAGTAATTTTTCATACAAATTTTGGCGGTCGAAAAAACGCATTTTGCATAAATATATTTTACTATATTTTTAGTATGTTAAAAAGACACACACAAAGAACTAAAAAAACCAAACTTCGGTTCTGTGGTAATTATTATGACCCCCAAGGCTATATCTCCTCTACTATATATTAATATTCCACGGTTTACGTATTTAACGTTATCCTTTTTGGTTTAATTTACAGTAAAACAAGTAAATAATTTGCAATTAATGAATGAGAACGTTAGAGATGAATGTTGATATAGAGAGGGAGGGGTAAATCCACAGAACTTAATTTAGATAGAAGAAACAAATTCATATATTTGTATAGGGGCCGAGCGTGTCAAATTTTGTACTGAAGTTGATTCTTGCCTGTAATTTTAAATATGTCTCAGGCTCTTGATTGTTCATAATTTTTGTGTTGTTGCAATTGAATATCACGTAACGAGGAATTTTTTATGTTTTGGTTGACTTCAACTTACAAAAATTGACGCCCGAAAGCTGCAAGCTGCGAGTAAAGACGGACAACTCAGTGGATTTCACTGAGTTCATTTGACACGCTAAGTAGATACGTTTGCTTGATCTATGGTATATATGACATCTGTGGGTAAATCCAAACAACGATGAATGGATTATGTGAAATAGGATATTAGAGAGAAAGATATGAGTGTTGAGATGACGAAAGAGGAAGACCTGTTCTACCTACCCCACATAAAATGAGATAAGGGTATGAGGAATAAGAAAGAGAAGTATTGGCAGTAGTCTACATTTTCAACTATGTTTTATTTTACAAACGTGGTATATTAATATGAATATAATAGGAAATTGAATATGAAAATAACCATATTTTTGATAACCAGTATCAAAAAGCATAGGCATGTTCGTGTGAAAGTTAGGCCTATATAATAAACTTACGGGGTCATCTGCCACTGTTTCCAGAAAATCCATTAAATGACTATTTTGTTGTAGTCGAATTCAATTTATAACTAATTATTTTGATTGACTTTGATTTTGATAGTCTCTATAAACTTTTGGATCGCAATTTTGTAACATTGTTGAAGATTTTTATGGTTACTAATCCAGTAATTTCTGAATTGCTCGATGTTATCTGTTTCTTAGCTTAATTCATTTCAGGGTAGTTCGACGGATTTAATGTTTTCGCAACAAACTCGACATCATTCTCTTGATACCAGACCTAGAGTACTTGGCGAGCGTAGTGAAAAGCAGCTTAATCGGACCAGAAGAATATTTGATCCCTGTACTTTCATATAATTAAGCAGAACCTGCTTATGAAGGCATTCCTTCTTGTAAATCTAGGAATGTAAGTTTCCTTAAACAAAAAACGAATGCACAAATTGCTTGCCAAACCACTTTTTGCCCAAATTTTTCGCAAAAAATCATTTTATCGTAGGTATTTGAACCCTATCAGAGGTTGAGGTACCTCTTGGTCGTTTAACTTCCGAGCTCGAGTTTTGACGGGAGATTCCTGAGTTTGGATGCGTTTTGGATGTATTTGTTTCATGTATATAACCAGCCGCAGTGAATGACGACGCTCTTTAGCTTACTGAACTATTGCTACATATTCGCACAATCTCTAATAGAAATTGGTAAAATTGTTTTTTGTTTGCAAACTGTTCGTCACATAATAATTATATTATCTTTTCCTCTAAATTTTTTTATAGAAAAGAGCCAGGTTTTTGGAGCGACCATGAAATTCTTCTAAACTGTATGTGTATAATTCATGCGAAACCATTTGGTAGTAGGTAGTGTAAACTGCTTTCTAACTCACATCTTGTGCGGCCAATTTCATAGTCATCCAAATCCTTTGCAGATAGATTGGTCACAATTAAAACCCGTTGTTGTTCTACCTCTCATCTTGGCATTAAAATTACATAATTATAATTATTTTTTCTCTCATATCCCCGGAAGTGACGCGATAGATTGACATATGACATATGATATAAAAATTGTCCTTTTTTTCAAAGCAAAATAACAAATTGACCTTTTTTATCATTACTTACTAACTTGTTTCCATTAGCAACGTAAGAAAGTTTCCACAAAACTCCGAATTAGTACACGTATGTTTAGTATACAGACGGCACTCTTATCATCTAGGCTTTGAGGAAAAATGACGTTTAGATACTAATAATTGACTACTTACTGACTAATTTAAAAGAGCAGGTATTATTGTGTACTGTAAAAGTTTATTATATTATATTTATCACTATCCAAAAAGAATCGATAAATCTAGTTTTCTCTTTAAGTAAATAGGGACAGAATGGCGTTTTCTTGTTTCTTTAATACATACGTTTTTAAACGACGTATTTGCATTTTGTTCCAATTTCTTCCAAATATACTAATCTATAAAGCCGTATATACGATTTTTTTGATAGTATGCTTTAAGAGAAAATCCTAGATTAGAACACCGTATAAAGCATACGAAGCCTAGTAATTTGTACAAACACACAAATAATGTCTAAAATAAGGTACAAAAAGAAATAATGAAAAAGTTAATCCACTAATAAATCTTATATTCATAGCTCAAAAACGATGTATCAGGAATATCTTTAATTTACGGCGAGGTGCATCGTGCCGGCCCTATTTCATACAACACAAAATTTTAACTGTTGCTTGTTTATATATATCTGAAGTCTGTATGTTTGTACATAAATATAAAGATCAATTCATAGAAACGCAGCAGATGAGCACTCGAAATGTTAGACAGCAATACAAACATAAATTGTATAGACCAGCTACAAAGCTAGAATTGTCGGCTAAAAATTCCTACATAATGTGTATTACAATTTATAATAAATTACCGCATGACATAAAAGAACAAAGAACTACAGCATTTAAGAAAATGATGAAAGCTTGGTTGTGTGAGAAATGTTTCTATAGTGTTGGCGAGTTTCTTAACAGATCATTATAGTAACGTAGGTATATTTAATGTATGCATGTGATTACTTAGGTTAGCAAAAGATATTTGTACGCCAGTCTGTAGGCACAATGTGGAGATCTGTAGAAGTTACATATTGTAAATAGTTTTAAGACCATTTTTGTAAACCCACTATTGACAAATAAATTCATTCATTCATTCATTCATTCATCCGGACGCTGACCGTGCAACTAGGACCGTCGGAGGTGTCCCTGCATGGCAAGTACGGATCGAGCGTCGTATCAACTCGTTTAGGACTCTCATTGCGAAGCTGATCTGCTTCAGAGGGGGTAATAATCGCCCCCGAGTAATGCGCTTTGTGAACCAGGCGTTCGCGGGGACGGACATCAGGCCCCGCGACTATTTGGCCAATGTCACAGAGCGCATCGACTTCCTGAAGCAGAAAGTCTATGCATGGGCAAGCCGTATTCGCCGCTACAGAAAGCGTGTGGACCGATTCCAGCAGAATCGTCTTTTTCAAAGCGACCAAAGGAAAGTATACCGAAGGTGGGAGGAAACCGACCCTCGTGTGTCCGACGTGCGGCTACCGGATGCTACTGCCATGTCTGATTTCTGGCGTAGCATGTGGTCGGTGCCCGTTGAGCACACGGAGGACGAGTGGATGACCGTTGTCGAACGTGAGTGCGAGAACATCGAGCCTATGGGGGCTATCACCATCAGCCCCGACGACGTAAGTTGTGCTACCCGTACGGCCCAGAACTGGAAAAGTCCTGGACCGGACGGATTGCACTACTTCTGACTAAAATGGTTTCGATGCTCGCACTCGCGTTTGGCAACGCAATTTCAACAAGCCCTCGATCTTGGTTCTCTCCCACCTTCCCTAACAACTGGTGTTACTTTCCTGCTCTATAAGTCCGGTAGTACCACGGAAGCAAAAAACTACAGACCCATTACGTGCTTGCCTACACTTTACAAGCTCCTTACATCCATTTTGAGAGCAAAAATTAACGCGCATATTGTCGCTAACAACATTCTGGCTCCCGCTCAATATGGATGTAGGGTTGGGTCCCGTGGTACTAAAGAGCTCCTCCTCATAGACATGACCATCTGTTAACAAGTTCGGCGGAACAAGGGGGCCATCTCGGCCGCTTGGATTGACTATAAGAAGGCCTATGATTCGGTGCCTCATTCATGGCTGAGAAGGGTATTGGAGCTGTATAAACTTGATGCAGCTTTAATATCCTTCCTGGCTGCATGTATGAGGCAGTGGACCACAGTCCTTCGTCAACCAGGAGGCAGGGATGACCCCCCTGGCCCGCAGGACTTCATAAGGATTGAGCGAGGAATATTCCAGGGTGACAGTTTGAGTCCATTATGGTTCTGCCTAGTTCTGAATCCCCTCAGCACGCTGCTGAAGGATTCTGGGCTAGGTTGCCGGCTTCGGAGAGAGGGTGAAGTCATCTCTCACCTTCTGTACATGGACGATCTCAAACTATTTGCACCGAACACCCAAGACCTGATGGTGCTATTGAAAACCACAGAAGTTTTCAGTACCGCCATCAGAATGGAGTTTGGTGTCGATAAGTGTGCGGTCATGCATGTACAGCGGGGGAGGTTGTAAATTCAGAAAATTTACAACTTTCTGAGACGATGTCGTTCAGATCTATCTCTGAATCAGAAACCTATAAGTACCTTGGTATGTCACAGTCGTTGGGTATTGAGGATGTTGGCATTAGACGGTCGGTGAAGGAGCGCTTTTTCAGTCGGCTCACAAAAGTCCTTAACAGTCTTTTGTCAGGAGGCAACAAAGTGCGCGCCTTTAACGCCTGGGTAATGCCTCTACTCACATACTCCTTTGGCATACTACGGTGGACCCAGACTGAACTGGACGCCCTGGATCGGAGGGTCCGCTCACTGCTTACCACACACCGTATGTTACACCCGCGCTCGTCTGTTATGAGATTGTACATCCCACGGAAGTGCGGAGGTCGAGGCTTCCTAAACGCCAAAGATCTTCACAACCGTGAGGTGTACAATCTAAGGAATTACTTCCTTAACAACGAGTGTGGGATGCATCGTGATGTGGTGGCAGTGGACGGAAACCTCACGCCGCTCTCCTTGGCGAAACAGAACTGGCGCAAACCTGTGGTACTAAGTACTGCGGACCGCAAGGCGGTATGGGAGAGCAAGCAGCTACACGGGCGGTTCTACAAGGCCCTCACGGGACCCGATGTAGATCTGCTCGCATCGGTGAACTGGTTACGATTCGGGGACCTCTTCGGAGAAACCGAGGGTTTTGCCTGTGCAATTGCGGACGAAGTTATGATGACGAACAACTACCGGAAATATATCCTGAAGGACGGTACGGTCGACATTTGTCGGGCATGCCGCCGTCCCGGAGAGTCACTCAGGCATATCATTTCCGGTTGTTCTCATCTAGCTAACGGCGAGTACTTGCACAGACATAATCTCGTAGCCAGGATCATTCACCAGCAACTTGCTCTTCAATACGGCCTTGTGGACCGCGAAGTACCGTACTACAAGTACTTACCTGCGCCAGTTCTCGAAAATGGTCGTGCCACGCTCTATTGGGATCGATCTATTATCACTGACAGGACTATTGTAGCCAATAAGCCTGACATTGTGATAATAGATCGACTGCAACGCCGGGCCGTGCTCGTTGACATCACCATCCCCCATGATGAGAATCTCGTGAAAGCCGAGAAGGACAAGTCCAGTAAGTACCTAGACTTGGCTCACGAGATAACCGCCATGTGGGATGTTGATTCAACGATCATTGTTCCGATAGTCGTTTCAGCGAACGGTCTCATAGCGAAGAGTCTCGACCACCATCTTAAGAGACTCTCGCTAGGTGGATGGATCAAGGGCCAGATGCAGAAGGCGGTGATCTTGGACACGGCGCGGATAGTCCGACGGTTCCTCTCTCTGCAGCCCTAACCACCGGCAGCTTGGGCCCTGCCCCGCTGCTGGCGGCACCCTAGGTTAGGTTTTTTATAATGTGTTTATATGTTTTATATTGTTTTGTAAGTGTTATTTTTATTTTACTTTTATACTCATATTGTACAAAACCTAACTTAAGAAGGAAGATAAATAAAGGAAATAATAATATGTATTGAAAAAATCATTGCTTTATCTTCAAAAATCAGGGAGAAAATAGTCGAGACCGTTTGTATGGAGATTGACCCCTCCTGTAGCTTCAATGTGTATTTAGAAATTATGAATTATTGTGGTATCATAGTCAGTTTTCATGTTTAAATATTTACTCTGTAGATGTCCTAATCTGACGCCGTATTTATAGGACTAGGAGAATAACTCGCATATTAAACGCCGCTTTTCTTTACACCTGCGAAAAATATACCTAAACAAAAATATTTGCCACATGCGACTACAAATAGTGAAATAAAAAGAAACAATATTTGCAATGAATATTTGTGAAGTTCTAAATATTCAATACAAAATTGTATAATGTCTTTCTGAAATATAAACACATTATTGATTTTTATCCCTGGCCCCGTAGCCGAATGGCATTTCTCCGACGCCAAACGAAAGCGATACGCCGCTGGCTCTGTCGCGCCAATACCGCCAGATAGATATCTACTAGCGCTTCGTCTCGTGAGCGTTTCGTGAGCGATTGTGCCATTCGGCTATCCCTGTTATATGTTTGATACTAATGTTTGTCTGTGGAATGATGGAATCGTAGCTCATAAATGGATTTCGATGCTGTTTTTACGCGTAAGCAAGTTTCCTTACCAGTCAGTTTTAAATTTTCCTTCTTATTAAACGTAGTTAGGTCTGACAAAAAAGTATCAAGTAAAGACTGTACAGTGTACACGATAAAATCCGGCCATACATAATATGGCAAATCTTTTAATAGAAAGTTAATTTTCAAGCAGGACCGTTTCCATATAATTTGTGGATATCAACCTACAAATTAAAGATATAGACATACCATAACGTTAGTTGGTCTATGAATTTTAGCAGTGTATATCTCATGGTACCAATATTTTTTTGTTCTGGCAGTCTTTACAAAACTTTCCTGTTAAAAAGTTTTTTCATATTTAATTATATTAGCCAAAATATACCTGATGATATACTGATTCCACAATAGTAAACATTTTTCTGATTGTAATAAGATTAAGAAAGTTCTGAGGTTTTCTAACTTTGCTGAGTTCGACTTTTTGACACTTTTTGGCTTTCCCATACAAAAACAACTTTCAGTGCTTGGAGTAGAAAGCCTTCCTGACTCCCAAATGTCGAAATGAGTTACAATAACTAGTTTTTAGGGTTCCGTAGTCAATTAGGAACCCTTATAGTTTCGCCATGTCTGTCTGTCCGTCCGTCCGTCCGTCCGCGGATAATCTCAGTAACCGTTAGCACTAGAAAGCTGAAATTTGGTACTAATATGTATATCAATCACGCAAACAAAGTGCAAAAATAAAAAGTGGAAAAAAATGTTTTATTAGGGTACCCCCCTACATGTAAAGTGGGGGCAGATTTTTTTTTTCATTCCAACCCCAACGTGTGATATATTGTTGGATAGGTATTTAAAAATGAGTAAGGGTTTACTAAGATCGTTTTTTGATAATCTTAATATTTTCGGAAATAATCGCTCTAAAGGAAAAAAAGTGCGTCCCCCCTCTAACTTTTGAACCATATGTTTAAAAAATATGAAAAAAATCACAAAAGTAGAACTTTATAAAGACTTTCTAGGAAAATTGTTTTGAACTTGATAGGTTTAGTAGTTTTTGAGATAAATACGGAAAACTACGGAACCCTACACTGAGCGTGGCCTGACACGCTCTTGGCCGGTTTTTTTGTATGATGACATTCTAATGCGTGTAAAACGGCTTTTAAAAATATAACTACTATTGTGAAAAGTGGGATAGGAAGCCTGTGAAGAGTGTCAAAAAACGCTGGACAAAAAATGAAATGTACTGTGGACTGTATTCGGCGAAAACTCACACATACTCATGCATTACAACGAATAGCTACTATTATTACACAGTTTAAGATATACTGGTTAATAAAAGTACAAACATTACTTCAAAATGTGGATTCGGGAAAAAAATATTCCATATCATGCATGGCCGGATTTTATCGTGTACAGTCTTTATATCGAAGATTAAACATCTTCTCGTTTAGCTAGTTTCCAACATCACGTAAGTACTTCAGCCGTAACGGGGAAAGGGGGTTTTTAATTTAAAAATTCAACTGCACTCCAACTAAATATTTGACTAGTGTTTTTTCCAATACGGTTGAATGTTTCACAAATGAATAAATGGTTTAATTCGTGTTAAAACTATTTCAATACGGTTTCAAATTAACAAAGTTTTTATTTCGTCCAATACGATTGCGAGTGAATACATATTAAAAATATATGTTCGCGTCACACACAATCATATGCTCGACGTGTATTTTAATAATGTAAATCGAGGCTTGACTATCAATAACTATCATGCAATAATTGATATATTGTGTTGCCAACTACCTACAATAGCACAAGTTCCGAGGGCTGATAGTTGGTACTTATTTCATCGCGAATATCATTACGTAGGTATGGTATAGTAGTGATCCCGCTTTGCCCGGTGGCTATTTTGCCGGTACCAGGCCCCGTAGCCGAATGGCATTTCTGCGACGCGAAACGCCACCGAAACGCCGCAGAAATGTAGTCTGACTCTGTCGCGCCAATACCCAAGAGCGATATAGATAGATAGCTACGAAAGAGATATTATCGTGAGCGTTTGTGCATTCGGCTACGCAAACAGGTGCTAAAGTTAGTTCTCACTCGTCTAAACCTGGTGTAAGCGGTCACGGATTTTCTGTTGAAACAAGCAGGGATAAAGACTGTACACGCTGAAATCCGGCCATACATAATATGGTAAATCTTTTAATAGAATCGAATTTTCAAGCAGGACCGTTTCCATTTAAATTATTTAATTTGTATTCACAAATGTTATTTTTTGTCACATTTGACCGGTTCGAGTCCCGACTGAGGCAAGCGATTTTTCATAAATCCTTAAATGCAGAATTTATTATTTTCAAAAACAAAGGAAAGTCTCCCTTACACAAAATGTGCTATTTACAATATTTAAGGTAGTTGCCATCCATGTGGCATTCGATTTTTCCACCCTGTATATCTCATGGTACCAATATTTTTTTGTCCACTGTCTTCTGGCAGTCTTTGCAAAACTTTCCTGTAATTTTTTTTAATGTTTAATTATATTAGCCAAAATATACCTGATTACATACTGGTTTACAATAGTAAACATTTTTCTGATTGTAATCAGATTAGTAAAGTTTCGACGTTTTCTAACTGTGTTTTCGACTTTTTGCCACTTTTTGGCTCTCCCATACGAAAACAACTTTCAGTGCTTGGAGTAGAAAGTCTTCCTGATTCCCAAAAGTCGATATGAGTTACAATAAGTATAAAAATATAACTACAATTGTGAAAAGTGGGATAGGAAGCCTGTGAAGATTGTCAAAAAACACTGGACAAAAAATGAAATGTGCTATGGACTATATTCGGCGAAAACTCATGCATTACAACGGATAGCTACTATTATCGTATAGTTTAAGATATACTGATTAATAAAAGTACAAAAATTACTTCAAAAGGTGGATTCTGGAAAAAAATATTCCATGTCATGCATGGCCGGATTTCATCGTGAAGTCTTTAAATCAAAAACCTCAATATTAATCACATAATATAAATATATTTTTATTAGACATAAAACTTAAGTAACAAATAAATAATACATATCTAACTCTAAAAATAACAATAAAAAAACAACTTAAAATGAAATGCGCGCGTAGAATGACTCGCACTTGGCCTGTTTTTTTTTCATTAATAGACATGGGTATTAATAAGTAAATTCCCTAAACTCAGCCAACAACACATATTCAATCATTATTTAAGCTGAATACCCGATAGACTCAATCAACCCAAGCGGCTTAAAATTGATGAATAAATAAAAATACGCTAGATAAAATAAGGATTATCTTTTAGGGTAATTAATAGTGATATTGCTAAATTAAAAATTAATGCAGAATAGCAGATAAGTAGGTGATGTAGGTATATACAAATTAATTGAATAGGTAATTTCATAGTATATTTCTTAATTATTTTTATTGATCCATTTGGATGAAACGTACTTAACTTAGGTATAATTATGTAGTCATTAAATGGAAAGAACAAGGATGGCGTGGGGATAAGGTCGGTACCCCGCTTAATGTCAAATTTACCATACAATTAAAAAGAATAAATATATCACAAATTGCCTTTTTTTGATAATTTAAATACTAGGAAATTATTTATGAACATTTTGTGGCGGGCATAGAAATATTTATATAAAATTACATTTACAGTTCAAAGTCTCTAGCTATTAACTCTATTTGACGGTACTTATTTCTGATTGCTGACGCTTTTAATTTTACGAATTAAAATAGGAGACAGATGAATTTGCATGCGTGAATATCCATGGGAATCGTATCAGAAGCCCTAGTATTGGATGCATCAAGGGTTTATCATTTCATCACACATTAAAACAGAGGGCTATCATTTGATCTAAGGACATAATGTGCCAATTCCATAGGCTATATAACAAAATGACATTATAATGATAGTAAATTGTAAGTTAAATTAGCCTGTGTACAATTAACTTAACTGCTACGCCGCCGCGTCGTTGTGACTCGTAGCACCTCGTAGCATGTTAATTTATGTTACTCGTAGCGGTATAGTAGTATGTCTGACGTAGCACGGAAGAATACGCTACTTATAGGGTCTGTCTGAATGATCTCTTTTTAGAACTGAAAGTTTGTCGGAGTAGAATTACGAACCGTCAATTACAGGATTCAACGTGTTTGACTAAATACTTATTAAAAAGGGACAGAGCAAAGGATGTACATTCAAGTGTTTTCGAGTTTGTATTAAAGCCTTTCATGTTGAAATGATTTGATAATTTTAAATTTGATAACTTTTGTATGTATAGAATAAAAAAGTTTGTATCATTTTAGTGCAAATAATAAATATATAAACAACAGCGTGCCAATTTTTTTCAAAATTCGGTAACACTTTTTAGGATTGAATTTTTGTCCAAGTAGTTGAAATTCCAAACTAATTAGTAGGTACATAAAACAATAAAATTAGAGCCTAAATAAAAAAAATACAAACTAAAACTTAAAAAGAAACTACAAAGTAGGTATAAGCTTGTCTAATTCATGCATACGAGTATAAGGACAAACTAATATCAATATAATTTGTTTTTAAATATATGAAATTCGCAGTGCATACACATACATTTAAATAATAGTTTTAACATATCAGAACTACATACGCGAATTTAAAACTATCCTGATATCAATTAACTAAATAACGTGAGTGAAATATAGTTTTGATGTAAAAATTTAGGTCCACGTAATCGAATTAGCCTGTTAGACTTCGATAATTCTTAAACTATATTTTATAATAATACAGTTTGTTACAGGTATATAAGACATCAGGTATATATTTTTTCAAAATCTATTTGCAAATAAATTACCGTCTCAATACCTTGCAGTCATCCCGCGTTGTTCAAAGTTCTTCTTAGAAATGCCTGCAACCTGGGTAATCGAACCAGTGACAACAGAGGGTAAAAAAATGTATCATCATTTTTTCTAGTGTAACTCCTCAGAAAGTGTCTTCCGTAGCCGAGGGCCTATTTGTCAAAAAAACGTGTTGCACTGTGGCCAAACGGCGGACGAGATAAAATGGCGGTTGTGGGCCAGCCCGGGATCACGCTGCCTAAACGAAAAGTAAAAGTGAGCGTATCTCGCTCGATACCGCCCTACCTGTTGCGACGCCACCGCGCCCGCCTCACGCCAAGCTCAAACTTTTACGCTCTTCGTCTGCGCCCTCGCGGCGCGGCGTGCCGGCGGAGTACGGCACATATCTAAACTCCGACCACTCACCTGAACTGCCAGCCTGGGACGCGTCTGCTGGGGCACCCGATAATTTTTTAACAACTTTTGAAAAAGTTGAAAACAGTTTGTGGCTTGTTCTGCAACTGTTGGATGAAACTACATTGCGGTTCGTCCGCACGGTCGCGAGCGAACTGTCGGGGCTAGGAGCGTGCGCCCGCAAAGCGACCCAGAGAAACAGTGAAGGTACTCGACGCTGCCTCGCTCAGACCTTACCCCCCGCCACCCACCCCGATTTCGTCCTCCGCCATCACCTTGCCTAAAATCACCCCATCATAGCTTATTATAAACATACTGAACGAACACTTACATTCACAAATTTACTCACCTACAGTAAAAGCGATTTTTTACTAAAATGTATTGGCAAGGAGAGATATTTGCATTATCGACTAATGGCTGTGAAGTCCTCTTCACCCCGTAACTTGCAGGCATTAATAACATGTGTATTCACATTTTAGGCCAGCGTTTCAAGGTCGAGTCGTCCTTCATTCAGACTTGATAATGATCTCGCCCGGGCGAAAGTAAGTTTGGAGTTTAAAAAGTTAGGTAGTTGTTCTAAAAATAAATGTATTGTGTTAAGTATACAATTGTGACGAGTTCTATTTATATATCAGAATGTGGAAGAAGGCAATGAGGCATTTAAAGTTAAATACACTACTAAAAGTTACTTCTTTATTTTTGTCTTGGTGTACAGTCGACTACAAAGAGATGTATCCACTTTTCACCTTATTGCATATTGTAATAAGGTGAAAAAGTGGATACATCTCTTTGTAGTCGATTGTAGCTATCTAAAAGTTTGTGTAAGGCGCATCATCAAAGTAGCCAATAACGATCTTAGCTTAAAAGGTATATTTCTAACATCTTAGGGTTTATTTATTTTCCCCTCACTAGCTCGGAAACACGTGTTTTGTCCTTTAATACCAGCGGGTAAAAACGCATTTTATCCACTAGTGGGTAAAGTAATTTGACCTTGAATATAGTAATTTTTTCTGCTTTGAAATTGATAAAATTGAGTGAATCTAGTGATGACGATGTTTTACCACCTGTGGAACTACTGGAAGCAGTGATAAAAGCGTTTTTTGCGTTGTACTTTCCTAGCTATAGTGAGGGGAAAAGTTTTGTGTTACACTCGGGTGCAAATGTATTTTACTCCTCGTGTGTTAAAAAACTTTCAATTCCACACTCGGCGTTAAAATACATCTTTGCACCCTTGTATAACAAATAACTATTATTGGCATATAGACCGTGTTTTTTTTTGTTTTCCGTTAAATTCGACACGTCGTTAGGTTTATTATCAAGAACCATCCTGTATATCACTTTTAGTTAAATTGGCAAAAACAATTCATCGTTTTCATACATAATAAATGAATTTATTAGTGTGAGAGACCCTTAGTAGTAACATTCAAGTTAAACTAAAATTCACAATCCTGCGGACTAAATTGACAAATGAGTGACAGATGAAATGTTACCAGGAACAGTGAAATAAAAATAGTGAAGAGTATATGTCGATAACAATATATCGACAAGTTGTAAAGTACAAATAACAGACTAGTTTAAATCAAAAATACGTATGTTACTTTTAAATAAAAGGTAAACATTTTGGTTTGTTCAGTTTTCGAAGTAGTAGATGGATAAAATGCGTTTTTGCACACTAGTTTTCTAGTATAAAAATGTATCCGAACCAGTAGGTAAAAAAAAACTATAAGTTGTCCGACGATAACTAGTCTTTATTATAAAATATTATTCATTCCCAGGCTCCGTTATTTCGTAATCTTCATCATCATCATCATCATCATCATCAGTTACATTTATAATAAAACGATCCGAGACATTGTCCACTAAATGGTCGAGTTGTAACATTTTGTCCTCGGTTTTTATTATGTGATCTACACAATCTTTCCATCTTTGGCTGTAACACAATAATTGTAATGTACATACATACATACAATCACGCCTGTATCCCATAAAGGGGTAGGCAGAGCACGTGAAACTACTAAAGCTTCAGTGCCACTCTTGGCAAATAAGGGGTTGAAAGAAAACGAAACTGTGACATTGCAGTGACAGGTTGCCAGCCTCTCGCCTACGCCACAATTTAACTCATATCCCATAGTCGCCTTCTACGACACCCACGGGAAGAAAGGGGGTGGTGAAATTCTTAACCCGTCACCACACAGGTAACCATAATTGTAATAATTCATTTATAAAGATTCAATAAACTATCATAATACATATATAAATTTCATTTACATTATTGCTGGTTTGAAATTAACATTTTATATCTAATTAGGGGTCTACAGACCTTTTTAACCGACTTCAAAAAAGGAGGAGGTTCTCAATTCGACTGAATGTTTTTTTTTTTTTTTTTTTTTTTGTATGTATGTTCCTCGATATCTCCGAGAATTGTGGACCGATTTTCAAAATTTTTTTTTTGATCGAACGGGTATAACCCCGAGATGGTCCCATTGGCACCAAGTCAGGGTCTGATGATGAGATCCTGGAGAAATCGAGGGAACTCTTCAAATGTTATAGGCACATGTAATGTTTTTAGTGTATTTTTCAAAGGTAAACCAGTATTTACGCCTGATGGTAATAATTTTATGTGGCTGAGCTGATGATGGAAGGTCAACTCCTCAATGGTTAGGAGTTAAAGGATAATTCTTTCACTAGTGTACATGTATTCGGACTGATACATATAATATCAATAGGAACCACTAAAAATCAACAAATAAATAAACTTTTTAACAAAAAATAAAACCGCCTTCAAAAATAAGCGCGTTACAAAACACGGAGAAACTAAAAAGCAAAAAATAATAAACCTTTGAATTCAGATTTCTTGTCGTATTGCAATAATCTAAACATCCAAATTATAAACAAATCAATTATTTTTGGAGTCGGTGCCAGCCTGCGTATGGTTGGGTGGGGCAAACAGGCAATAGCAAGGCGACGAACAGGTCTGGTACCGACTGCAAAAATAATTGATTTGTTTATAATTTGGATGTTTAGATTATTGCAATACGACAAGAAATCTGAATTCAAAGGTTTATTATTTTTTGCTTTTTAGTTTTGATCTGTCGAAATCACAGAAAAAGTTAGTATATTGATTAAAAGATCAAATTGCCAATTTGATTGTACCGTCTGGGTGCACCTTAAATCTACGGTGTAATAATAATTTTAATATCGATAAGAACGACACTAGCCAAACTGTGGCAACATTTGTTCACACTTACTTGTCAATTTGGTCCGTAGGATTATGAATTTTAGTTTAGTGTCAAGTGATTACAAAACAAATAACATTAGGAATTGGTAAAGGCTGTCCCACACGTGTCCAGTAATTATCTCTCACTCCCCGCGGCTCCCCTGCAAACTATCCCAAAAATCGAGTAGTATGACAAAAAGATTCAAAGAGGTCACGCTCACGTCACGCTATTGAGCGGTTTCATTCTGTCCACGCTTTTGGATACTTTCGCGTAATATTAATACCAAGTAAGTATTTTAAATATATTGGTTGACATTTTATAGAAACAAGAATGATTGGTACCAATAAAATGCATAGTAAGAGATATACAATCATTTCAGAGAACCTAAAAATCACAAATCAATTAACATGAATGGTATCGATTTTCTGACAGACGAATGATGTTCAACGGAATGATTGAATAAATAATTTTTGAAAGAAATTTCATAAATACATTTAGTCGAAAAGCGGTTTTATCTTATACTTTTCCTATATATTTTCAGTATAAATAGGTATACAATATCAGTTTTAACTTTATAAGCAAGCAGAATCATAATTATTTTACTTTTTGTAGCAATGGAAAAGAAAACCGGGGAAACATTTTAGAAGCCAAAAGAAAAGCTAGCCGAATACGTCATGAAAAAATTAAAAAAGATCCGAAAATAACCACAAAAAAACTACGCAAAAAGAAAGAGAAATAAGCGTGTAAAACCTATAAAGGATAAAAGTACAAATGAACAGCAACCACAACGAATGAAATGGCGGGATAATTCAAGAAAATATTACTCAAAAAAAAGCTAACCAAAGGAGTACTCCGTAAACGTGAATTGATCTACTTTTGCGACGGCCTTGAGAAAGATCCCTTACTCGTCAGCCGTCAGATGAAATTCCAAGCACAACAAAAAAAAATATGATAAGATAACCTGCTTTCAGATGTGAAAGTAAATTATGACGTCGAAACAATAAAAAATCTTATGTTTGCCAATACCGGGCCCGAAAATATTAAAATCTTAAAGCATTAATAGTACATTACATCAGAGGCCGGGAAAATGAGGATTTCCGGCCAAGTGGGTATATACGGCCGAGCGAGCGTGCGAGCGAGGCCTGATAGGGATACGAGGCCGGGAATCCGTTTTCACGCCGAGGCATGTATAGTGCTTTTCTCAAACATACAATGAAATAAAAAAAAATGCTCGAAAGGACAATATTTTATTGGGTTGGTAAGAAAGTAATGAGCGAATCATAACCAATATTGTAATTTTTATTTAATTTATTATTTTAATCATTTATCAAAAATATAACGGCCTTCGTTATCTACTACTTGTCTCCATCGTTCTGGTAAAGAATGAATAGCATCGGCGAAGAAGTTCTTAGGTTTAGATTAAAAAACTCAGCTATGTACTGTCGTAGATGGGCTTGATCATCGAACTTTTTTTCATTCAAGGCATTGCTTAGCGATCTGAACAATGCGTAATCCGTAGGTGCCAAGTCTGGAGAGTACGGTGGATGAGGTATCACTTTCCAACCTAGCTCCAATAGCTTTAGCCGAGTCACTTTTGCAATGTGTGGGCGAGCATTGTCGTGTAAGAAAAAAACTTTAGCATGCTGTGGACGATTCTGACAGATTTTTTGGTTTAAATTTTCAAGTTGATTACAGTATACTGATGCGGTAACAGTCATTCCACTTGGTAGGAGTTCCCAGTGAATAATACCATGAATATCCCACCAAACGGACAACATAACTTTTTTCGGGTGAGGCTCTGTTTTTGGTGCCTCCATTCCTTTTTCGTTTGGAGCTAGCCACTGACGTTTGCGTGTGTGATTTATATATAAGACCCATTTTCCATCTCCAGTGATAAGATGGTCCAACCAGTTGAATGTGCGGCGAAAAGACAGAAGTTGTATGCAGATATCGGCACGGCGGTTTAGTTGATCTCTATCAAGTTCGTGCGGTATCCAAACACTGTATTTGTAGTTTTTTCCCAACTCGTGTAAATGTGTTTCTATGGTGACATGAGAGCAGCCTAACTCGGTAGCAAGAGTACGACTCGTTAGCCTCGGATCTCCTTCAATTAAGGTTTTTAATTTGGCTACATCAATCTTCACCGGTCGACCAGACTTAGGTTGATCTGATAATGAAAAGTCGCCACTACGAAACCGCTGGAACCATCGTTTCGCCGTGGCCTCAGACACAACTTCAGGAGCAACACGCTGACATATATTACGCACTGCTTCGGCGGCTGAATGGCCAGACTGAAATTCATATAGTAAGCAATGCCTTACATGCACTTTTAATTCGTCCATTTTCTTCCTTATATTAGCTCGGCGACAGCTAGTGAATGACTGACGAGAAACTGTGCGACTCGCCCTTTATATACTTTCGACTATGGAAGATTCTAGAACTCTCTCAAAAATTTTATGTGGAATTCAATCGATCGCTCATTACTTTCTTACCAACCCAATATAAAAAAAAGTTACTTTGCAGGCCTAGGCCTAAAAAATAATATGAAATCCCTTTACAGTCCTCTCGAGTTGTTGCGCCCAAAAAGCGTTACTTCCCAGCCCATTTTAAGGAACGTAAAGACAATATTTCATTGCATGTTTGAGAAAATAACTATTTCTCAAACATGCAATGAAATATTGTCTTTACGTTCCTTAAAATGGGCTGAAGTAACGCTTTTTGGGCGCAACAACTCGAGAACTGTAAAGGGATTTCATATTATTTTTCAGGCCTAGGCCTGCAAAGTAACTTTTTTTTTATAAAATATTGTCCTTTAGAGCATTTTTTTTTATTTCATTGTATGTTCTATACATGCCTCGGCGTGAAAACGGATTCCCGGCCTCGTATCCCTATCCGGCCTCGCCCATACCCACTTGGCCGGAAATCCTCATTTTCCCGGCCTCTGATGTAATGTACTATTGTTATACAAGGGGGCAAAGTTGTATTTTAACGCCGAGTGTGGAATTGAAAAACGAGCAAGTGAAAGGATTCTATTGTTGAACCACGAGCGAAGCGCGTGGTTCGGGAATAGAATCCTGAACTTGCGAGTTTTTTAACACACGAGAAGTAAAATACATTTGCACCCGTGTGTAACACAAAACTTTTCCCCTCACTATAGCGAGGAAACTACAACGCAAAAAATACGTTTATCACTGCTTCCAGTAGTTCCACAAGTGGTAAAACATATTTATTACTAGATTCACCTACTTTTATCAATTTTAAAGCAGTTAATTTGACTTTATTCAAGATCAATTTACTTTACCCACTAGTGGATAAAATGCTGTAATAAAAGTGATAAAATTTTTACCCGCTGGTATTAAAGGACAAAACACGTGTTTCCGAGCTAGTGAGGGGAAAAAATCCAAAAACGCTGAAATTAGTTTCTTTCCATTTTAATTTTACCTTTATAGTCTTTATACGAAGTCTCAAGCTCATATTCTCAAAATAAAGGTAAATTCTCATACGAATTTTGGATACCCATTTCCCCCTCTTAGGGGATGAATTTTGTGAAATTCAAAATAGGTTAACTGTGACACAGTTACATACAGCCCGGCAGATCAAGAAAATGTTTATTTATTGCGCAAGGATTATTGAAAGTTGAAGGTAATTCATTATTCTTAGTGGGTAATATTGTCGATTTCAGATTTTTCCATAATGTTTTAGGGTCATTTATTTTACTATTTATATTTTGTTTAAAATAAGCCACCTTTTCGAAATATAGCCTGTTCACTACAGACTTAAGGTCCTTGTAATATTTTTTTTTATATCATTTGGGTTTTTGGGTTTGGGTTTTTTAAATAAATAGAAAACAGAAGAGGCAAAAGGATTGGTCAACCTTCTTTAAAATATCCTAGAAGGAAAGGTAAAAGGAAGAAGAGGTCGAGGAAGACCCAGGACAGGAAGAGTTTTGTTGACCAGCTCAAGGAGAAAGCAGGTGTCATGTCGTATAGAGAATTAAAGAGGAAAGCGGAGAATAGGAAAATATGGCGCATACTCCACCGACAAGAGCTACATAGCTCTTAAATAAGAAGAAGATCCCGGTCAATATAAGTCTAGCAACATAACTGTCAATAATAGGTATTGTGACCATTGAAGTGTGTTGGTTTGGTTTTTTGGACAGCCTACCCTTTCAGATATCTGCTACTGACTTATCTTTATTGTGTAGCGTGCCGACGGTTGCATAAGAGTGGCCAAGGTGTGCACAGCTGACAGAGAGTATACACGAGCAGTTCAACGCTTATACCCACTGGAAGTACAATCAGACGCAAAATATAGAAGAGTTTTGGGCCTGTGTCCCAAAAGGTGGGAGGATGTTGCAAACTCTTTTGTGTTTGTGGTCATAATATGTGTCAAATATTTTAATTTTATTTTTTATTGACTTCTTATGTTTCTACTGAAGTATGTTTCACTATAAAATAAGTGGCCAAAGTTTAGTGGCAGTTTTCTTGCGTGCTATATTCTGCTTAGTTTCTTACATCTGACGACCGTTAAACAAAATAGAAATTCTAACCCCCTTATTCATAAACGTACTCTAAAGTTATCAAGCCGATAATAGTATTTTCGCCTCAAATTGTTACTCACGCCACTCGTCTTTTTTGACTCAGTTAAACACCGTTGCATACAATAATTTTTCTACGACCATGCACTTACTTTTTAATAGTTTTCTAGAATAACTTTCGTGAAATTCGCACTATTTCCTGTATTTTGACGCGTCGGCCTCCCCTCTGTTCCTGCACTCACCCTGTCGCTCGCACTCCCCTGCGCCGCTGCCAGCCCCACGCTATATCCCTTAAAGGTTTCCTAACAATGCTTTAAGAGCTATATCGTATGCGTGAGTGCGCGGGGCGCCGGGCGGGGGCGGGCATCTTTTATGTAGGGTTTTAACGATCTATGCACGACACTGTAAATGACGAATAACAACACGGGAGTAGAAAAAGTTCGTAACGTTTATGAATAAGGGGGTAAGAAAAGAACGTAGTGTAGCCATGAGGCAAAACCGATTCCTTCAACACCACCGCGCGCCGCGGCTCCGCGCAATTTTTTTATTTTATTTAGGTACTGATTTTGCAACAAATCAATAGCACAAAAATGTTTTTCTTCCAGTCTACGACAAAATGACAAAACAATATCGTGACTACATCCGTTGTATAAAAACAAAATAATTTCTTATTAGGTATTAATAATCTTATCGAAATGGTTCCAACAAGGAGTTAGCATATCTAGTTATCTTATACTTTTAAACGAGCAATTCTTGTATATTTATTTATTTATTTATATATCTTATACTTTTAAACGAGCAATTCTTGTATATTTATTTATTTATTTATACATATATTTATTTACACTGACGATCTCGGAAACCGCTCTAACGATTTCGCAGAAATTTGTTATGTGGGGGTTTTTGGGGGTGAAAAATCGGTCTAACTTATCCTTAGGTCCCGGAAAACGCGAATTTTCGAGTTTTCATGCGTTTTTCTTCGCGCGCCATCTCGTGTGCAGTAGTTGTACTGTTAAGACAGAATTCTTTCGGTCGATGTAAGTACTATGTAAGACACAGGTCAAGGCTAAAACGAATAGAAAATACACTATTTGAGTTTTTGTGGAGAAATGCGCGCCATCTCGTGTGGAGTAGTTGTGTTGTTAAGGCTGAGAATTCTTTCGCTCGATGTAGGTACTATTCATTTTTGAACTACATGGCGACACATGTCAAGGATACGAAACAGAACCGAGCGAAGCTCGGTTGCCCAGATATTAGAAACTAAAGGAAGAACTTATAGAAAGTAAAGGTGCGTAATCAATGACATTTAATAGAAGGACGCCCAATTTTAAACAAAAATGTAAAAAAAAAACTAGGTTCAAATGACATTACAGTCATAAATAGGTATGTATATAATATAAGCAAATCCAAGGCTTGAAGACAAATGCGCTAAGAAAGGTAGTAAGTAGTTTTTTATATAAACAGATTATTTTATAACAATTAATATCCTCCAATGCCAACATCATAAACAAGTCTGCAAAAAATCAGAACTGCCGGATTTGATGCGTATACAGTTACTGATTTATTAGTTTGGTGTTTTTGTTCGTGCTGGTGTAGTGAAAAATTTTGTGTTTCATTTGGTGGCAAAGTTTGTTTAACCTTCGTGGCTTGAACCCTCGCAACGCTCAAAATTACGTTTTTCAAACCACACGCAGCTCGCGGTTCAATATTGGAATCTTTCGCTTGCTTGGGTATCAATATTGGCACGTGCGATTAAACATCAACTTTGCCGCCTTGTAAAACTAATAAAACTAATATTGAAGGATGGAGCTTCAAATTATATAGTGATAATCATATACCAAGGACCATTTAATACTAGACTGATATAGCCCATACAAAAAAGCGTACCCCTGAAAAAAACTTAGTTTTTGCTTTAAAACTAGATGGCGTTGTTTCGTAACCCGGGAGTGGAAAAAAACATATTTTCACCCATATTTTTACTTGTTTTTATATTATACTATGAATAACTATCAAAAAACTTTATTTTCATATCAAAATATTGGCTCAAAACACAATCTTTACAAATTATATTTTTTGGTCGGCCTCGACGTAGTTATGTTCGCTTCGCTGGCTAAGTTTGTTCGCATGTTGTGTAATTATTGCCAAATAAAATGACTAAATGACGTTGGTGGACTAGGAAAATGTCACATCCGTTTCGTTGTTCATTAATATAATATACTTAGTGATAATAAACCTATATGTTGAGCTCAAATACGTTCAACAAAACGCAATCATTGTGCCAGGGAGTCTAGAGATAAGGAGGAAAGTCTGTCGAAGTAGAACAGTCGCAAAAATGACTGGCTGAGCCCTTGTAATTGCAGTTACAAATCTCTCCGCTTGGAGCGCATGTCTCGCTCAATGATCAGCGATGTGAGATGACATTAGACGTTCTTTTCTCTAGGCTGATTTCGTCAGACTGAGCAAGTCAAGACGTAGTCCCTTGGTAGTGCGCTGGCTTCGTACGCAGATGTTCTCGGGTTCGATTCTGACAGCGATCTTTATGCTTTTTGTTTTTTTTTTATACATTAATTTTCTTTTTGTGTATTTTATTAGTGTTTATTTATTGTTTTATTCATACAAATGTTAACTTAAGCCCTTTTAAATTGTTTGCCCCATCTTAGGATTCTTCGGTAATGTTGTAAGTCTTGCGAATGAAATTTAGAAAAGTTGTAACAAAACAAAATATTTTTGAACATTAAAAAAATAAAATAATTCAAGAAAAATATTAGTAGAAAAAAATAAAAAAGGTCTCATCAGGATTTGAACCCGGGACCTCTTGCTCCGTAGGCGGGGTCACTACCGAGAAGGTAAAGAGATTGTCAAACCCTTAGGCACCTGCGATTGCAGCGCCACCTATCTTTTCTTTTATATGTGCACTTCTGATACTTAAAGAGGTTGCTCCTTTATCTCTATTCTTCATGCATTGTGCCAACAGATGTGACATCCATGTCACATCACAAATGTCATTGTATGATTTACTGAAATTATTGAATATTCATAATATGGATATTAAATATTTTAGAATCGCAGCAGCAATGCGAGTAGAGATACAGAATTAATAACTGTATAAATTAATAATTGTATGACCATACATAAATTTACCAGTTTAGGTGACAGAAGGCGAATCCAATTTGTAAACATTAAATGTGCTAAGGAAAAGAATCTTTCCGATTTTCAACGGGACACGGCTGAAGGGGCGAGCTGGTTTCGACTGCGCCCATGCATCTCAATTGTCCAGAAAGTTCATTCGAAGATCATTTTGCTTATAATAATCTGAGTAATCACAATGAACGATTTGACAGTATTTCAGCTAACATGTAGAGAGACTTGCTAGCTTCGTCGGTCAGGCTTCGTCTTGGACACAACGTGGATAGTTCAGCGTTTCTTGTATGTCACTCCGAGCACCCTAACCATCGGCAGCGTAGGCCATGCACTGGCCGACTAGGTGTGGCACTTTGGATTACGTTTTTATAATAAATTAATGATAGTTTGTATTGTTTTGGTAATATATTTTTATAAGTATTATACTCGTATAAACCTAAACTGAGATAATAAATGAATAAAAAGAAATAATTAGTGAAACTCTGACATAAGTAATAATTAATGAGACTAAATGCGTTTTCACATTATCCGATCCGATATCGGATGTAGGACTAATACCCCATACATTACAGGCGCTATCTTGGATTTTTTCCATTTAAATCCTTCCGACATCCGATATCGGATCGGATAATGTGAAAACGGACTAACACAATAGATACCTTGTTAGTGTTATATATGCCTATGTATATCCCACCAAAAACATTCTGTAAAAAATAGCCGTCTCGATGGAACTGCTTGTTTATCTCTAAAAAGTAATGAAATCTACATAAAGTTCCTTACTGCGATTTCTTTGTTATTATAGTTAACTAGCCTTTGCTGCGGCTTCGCTCGCGTTAAATTCGAAAATCTCTCCACAAACTTCCATCCTCCATTCTAAGGAAGTGGGGGGATATAAAAAGAGACAAAAAGTAGCCTATGTCACTTTCCATCCCTTCAACTATCTCCACTTAAAAAATTACGTCAATACGTCGCTCCGTTTTGCCGTGAAAGATGGACAAACAAACAGACACACACATTTTCCCATTTATGATATTAGTATGGATGTTGTGTGACTTGGCCGTTGAAGTGTAGTGGTGCTGGCGACAGATTGGTGCAATGGTGTCATGGAGCACCTGGTTATAAACTTCTTTATACCCTTGTGTATAAACAAGTTTATAAGTTTCATATTCGATGGTCCGAGCTAAGGTTCGTAAAGCCATGAAGCCAAGCTGATAATTATTGACGCTAAACGCCGATCGAAACGCAGTCTGAAGTGGGTGATAGACGTACGATACGAGCAAGTATGCGTACTTAAAGCTCGACGACCTTTTTCGATTGTGTGTCACCGTAAGTACGCGTAAAAACCGCCGCGCATAGTAGTCGACCATCCAACGCGTACTTGCTCGTACGCCTATCACCCACTTGACGTCGCGCCAACACTTTATGGAAAAAGCGGGTTTTCGACAACTATCAATAAGATTTTAGACATTCAAAAATCTTCAATAATACTCAACTGTTTCGGTCGCACTCGTTCACATATAGGGGAATATATATTGGTGTGAGCGAGACGGTCAGGAGATTGATTGTCAACATGATATCTATCATAAACACCGTTCGAAATGGCCTCATTAAAATCTAAATTTTAAATATATTGAAAGTAATATTACTAATCATTGACGTCACGCTCAAAATGAAAGAAATAGAAAATTTGACAGTATGGTACTCTTTTGCATGATTGTCATAATTCAAAATAAGAACGATGGCTTGCGTTGTAAACAGGGACTGAAACATGACACGGGCCCCTAGCGTCATCTATATACTTTTCACTGCATCACTTGTAATGCCGTTGAACTACCGCGTGCGTATTTAAAAAAAAAACAACATTTGTATTCAAATGGGGTTACTAATGTATTACCGAAAGTAATTTGCCAGATTTTCACATCCCAAACAATGTATCCCAAAAATTTAAAAGGCAACCCATCATTTCCCAACTTATCGTGTGACATATACATATTTGCCAAAATACTGACATCCAAATAAATATTTAGACATTTCCTTACTTTGGCAATGTTCATTTTACCAAACTTCAATTAATCAAAATGATTAATTGCCAACCAATATTATCCCAACAGAAAAAAAGCCAAATCTAACATTTGGTAAAACATTTCTTGGGTATTTTTTATTTTAACAAACCTTGTTTACTCAAACAGAGTAGTTGACAAAAATATAAATAAAACAACATTTACTTTGACATTTTTTTATATTACCAAATCTTAATGTATTCGAAATAAACCTACTTTTTTAGTAATATTTTGTGTGGGGGTCGCAGTTCTAACCTAACCTAAACCTACTTTCTTAGCAACATTTTGTGTGGGGGTCGCAGTTTTAACCTAACCTAAACCTACTTTCTTAGCAACAGTTTTGTGTGGGGGTCGCAGTTCTAACCTAACCTAAACCTACTTTCTTCGCTACAGTTTTGTGTGGGGGTCACAGTTCTAACCTAACCTAAACCTACTTTCTTCGCTACAGTTTTGTGTGGGGGTCACAGTTCTAACCTAACCTAAACCTACTTTCTTAGCAACAGTTTTGTGTGGGGGTGGCAGTTCGAACCTAACCTAAACCTACATCCTTAGCAAAGTTTTGCGTGGGGGTCGCAGTTCTAACCTAACCTAAACCTACTTTCCTAGCAACAGTTTTGTGTGGGGGTCGCAGTTCGAACCTAACCTAAACCTACATTCTTAGCAAAGTTTTGCGTGGGGGTCGCAGTTCTAACCTAACCTAAACCTACTTTCTTAGCAACAGTTTTGTGTGGGGGTCGCAGTTCTATCCTAACCTAAACCTACTTTCTTAGCAACAGTTTTGTGTGGGGGTCGCAGTTCCAATCTAACATAAACCTACTTTCTTAGCAAAGTTTTGTGTGGGGGTCGCAGTTCTAACCTAACCTAAACCTACTTATTTAGCAACATTTTGTGTGGGGGTCGCAGTTCCAACCTAACCTAAACCTACTTTTTTAGCAACATTTTGTGTGGGGGTCGCAGTTTTAACCTAACCTAAACCTACTTTCTTAGCAACAGTTATGTGTGGGGGTCGCAGTTCTAACCTAACCTAAACCTACTTTCTTCGCTACAGTTTTGTGTGGGGGTCGCAGTTCTAATCTAACCTAAACCTGTTTTCTTCGCTACAGTTTTGTGTGGGGGTCGCAGTTCTAACCTAACCTAAACCTACTTTCTTAGCAACAGTTTTGTGTGGGGGTCGCAGTTCGAACCTAACCTAAACCTACATTCTTAGCAAAGTTTTTCGTAGGGGTCGCAGTTCCAACCTAACCTAAACCTACTTTCTTAGCAACATTTTGTGTGGGGGTCGCAGTTCCAACCTAACCTAAACCTACTTTTTTAGCAACATTTTGTGTGGGGGTCGCAGTTCCAACCTAACCTAAACCTACTTTTAGGTTTTTAGGCTATGTTTAGGTTTTTAAAGATTATTTGACTCGTCATAATTATGGTATTTTCGTCAAAGGTGTTTGTGGGAAGCAAACGTGTAAGTAGTTGTTAAAATCTGTTTGGGAAATGAAATTCGGTAAATGAAAACAATCATGTTATTAAAACACTTGTCAAAAAGTGGTTTTGCATGGTGTGTTTTTAAGGAAAAATTTTTTTACTAAACAAATTATTTGACTAAATAATTTTGTCCAGTAATTAATTTGACGAAAGTAAAGTTGAGCAAACTTTTCTAGTCAAAGTGAAACATTTGCGAAATTAACAGTTGGGGTTATAAAAGTTGCATTACAACAGTTTGGGATATTATCATTTGACGGATTTTAACGTTCTCAAATGTTATTATGGGAAAGATTGAGTTGACAAACGTGTAGTTGGCAAAATTCGTTTGGGAAATGAAATTCGACAAAAAAATCTTCGGTAAATTAAAAGGATCCCATTCAAATGACACTCTTAGTGACATCTAGCGACATAGATTTACGGCTGCCAACGGGGTACGGTATTTAGTATGGACTCTGCTGGTCCTTTATAATCGTCCTTGCATATACCAAGAAAGAGTACCTATACTGCATTATATTGGTACAATTACTGAATTACTGGCTGTAAGATTATGCATACATACATACGAGAGCATTTAAAAAAACTTCAGATATTAGAAAGAGACTTCGTTTAACGGCGGTATCTCGCGACTGTTATACTGTTGTTCTGCTTACATATTAATCATATAACTTTTTTATTTTATTTAAAAAAGTTAAGGCGACAACAATTATATTATATTAATATTGCGATTAGACTTATTGTCGAAATCTAAATAAAATGGAACAGAATTTTAAATTCATCCGGAGGTCATGTGAAAACAGAATGTCACAGTTTCATTTATTGCTCTTCGGAAAAATTATTCAGTTCAGTTTTTAAAATTAAATTGCTTCAGTACATTGGGACTATTTCGCCAATGTCAAGGTGAAGTGAGCTAATTATTGATAATTTTTGTACGGTAAGTACGACAGTGTACGGTGAGTTAGCACTTGTAGAATTGATAGCTAGATTTTACAAGAGCACGTGGACTACCGGTCGTTGACGACAAAAAAGAGACTAAACGCGTTTCGAAATTAATTCTTCATCAGCTTCTCAAGTCTACAAAATTAGTTTACTTCATAATAAGCTTTCGATATTACACTTTAAACAATATTAATGAGTAAAAGAAAAATAAATTATTTACGACACGAAACCGCTAAGATGGCGTTCGGACCGGAAAATTCCGACTTCCGGAAAATTTATATAGAGCTGAGATTACATTTCGTATACAATAGACATGAAATTAGCTTCGAAATTGAATTCACATTATAATTAGTACTAGTATAGTATAAGCCTATTCATCATCAGAGTCATTTATATTCATTATGAACTGGTCACTGTAATTGTCTATATTTTCGTAAATACGAAACTCTTCTTCACATTTAATTGCGTGCTGACAAACTTTTTTCCAATCTTCTGGACCATATCGACTTTTTCTTGCAGGAGATTCTTTACACTTGTCATGTTCATGTCTACATCAACATTACGCTGGGATACGTATTGTTTTATTTGAGCCCATATATTTTCGATAGGATTAAAGTCTGGGTGGTATGGTGGCAAACGCAGAACAGAATGACCATGGTCAGTCATTATTTTATCTATACAATACTGTATATGGTCTTGTTTGTTGTGCAAGATAACGTCGTAAATTCGTGGTTTGTTTAAGCGGGGGTCTACTGGAATGATGTGAGTTTTCTACCAATCTATCATGTCTTGTTTCAGAGTATTTAAATTGGGTAATTTTTCGGTATATTTGGTGTAATATGGGGCATTATCAACTACTAACACTGAGTTCGTCTGTAGTAATCACCTGTTGTGTCTGTTGATTTGTACGTAAATAATGCACAAAGGTGTAAAGCCATTTTCACTACCGGCGTCAGCTACTTGGATGGTGATAAGCAATAATGTGTCAACCCACAAAAACTAAAAAAATGAGATTTTAATGCCATGTTATAGCTGGATTTTTAAACTTCTATTTGCAAAAATGGCCTTTTCATTTTGAAAATTTTCACTATCCCAAAAGTAAAAAAATAGGTTAACACAAATCCTTTATCGTGTGTTGCCTGTTTTGCATTAATGTGTCAAGAACCTTAACTTATTATAGTAATTGGCAGAAGACATATTTAAATTACAATAATGTGTTATGAGGGTTGACTCAACGATTTTTTTACATTTGACTCATTCTTGCAAAACGCAAAAAATGACATAGTTACCCACTATGAGACTTGAATGATTATTGCAAAATGATATTTTATTCGTTGTTTTATGCTACGACCCGTGTTATAAAACATAAGTCATTATTGTTAAATTATATTCGGGTCATAAATTGTTCGTTTTTGGTGTAAGTACCATGACACTATATTGTAAAATATAACTGTTCATATTAATTTATGTTTGAATAAGTTATGACTTAGTCCATTAGTATATTTTTGCACATGAATGGTAAATTCAGTACGAAATTGAACATTTTAAGTCATGAATATACATATTCGTCATTATAATTTGCAAACATTTTTTACAAGTACGTGTTTATATAAAAATCTAATATAAGCTACTATTTTTTTATAATTACTAATTACATTAAGACGTGTTAATGTATGCATAAAAATATTGTTTGATTTTTGAATACTTACTGAATGGTAGTTTATTATTTTGTTAAAGATATTTTATGTTTTGTTCTTGTACAAGTCATGAGTTATTCATAATTTAAATGACTTAGTCTATTTCTTAGCGTAAAAAAATATTTTGTTGTATATTTTAGATAAGTAGTTTATTTTTTTTTAAAGATGATTATTTGGTTTTTGTAACGATTTTTTGTTGAAAAAGCACAGATAAGTTAAATATGTGTCTAGAAATGATCATTACTCTAATAGTTAATTTATAGTATTTTATTCAACAGGCGTTTAAAGGAGGTCAAGAAATATGAGTGGCGTACTTTCCACGAGTATTTTGGAGTCAGTTAAACACCATTGCATACAATACTTTTACAACGACCATGCACTTAGTTTTTAATAGTTTTTTTTTTATAATTCTCGCGAAATTCACACTGTTTCCTGTATTGCAAAGGTTTGCACTGTCAGCTCAGCTGCCCAAAGCCTTCCCGCGCACGCAAGCAGTATCGTTAATGCAATGCGTTGCCATGATTACAGAACCAAACAATGCGTTTTCAGTTTTTTCGATACGCACAATCCTGTAAATGACGAATAACAGTTCGGGAGTAGAAAAATCATTAAAAGGTTTGATTAATAAATAATGTATTGATTCCTACATACCTAATAACATAAGTGACCATGACTGATATGTTACTTAACACTTATAAAGTTAAAAATATGCATAGGTAGAGTATTTTACAACAAAAATTTATGTGCTTTAACATGTTTATTTAAGACTCATAGATATTTTTAAACAATTAGCAAAAGTGGGTTAAGTATCATAACACAGTCTTGAAAAAGTTTGACGTCGTCGAACAATTATAGCTGAAAAACACAACAATCTATATAAAAACAATTTTTTTAAGAGAAACACAAAAAAATGAGAAAAAATCTTTAGACGCCATTTTCTCAAAATGGTTGGCGTGTGGGTTGACACATTGTTGCTTATCAGCATCCACTTATAATAAGACTGTCCTTTAGATATTGGTTTTTTAATCCCTGCGTTGCTAGAGTCTGACCAACTTTTGCCATTAACCTGCGACGAGTGTATGTACGATTCGTCCATGTACACTATTTCTCTGCCATCATTTCTATTTTTTTTATTTTACCTAAATATTTTGTCCTTTTCAGTCGCACATCATGTTTTTTCATTGAAGTTTTTCGATTATACTTTGTTTTACCTTTACAATACCGAAATCCTTGAAATTTATTGCTTCTATTAGCTTCAATCGCAAACTTTTCAGATTCGGAAGTTCTTTGAATTTGGAATGAAAAACGTATACCATCCTTCTGATTACATCATAACGTTTTGGCTTCGTTTGAAATAGTACATTACGATACAAGTGCGTAAAAAAGGAAGTTCGAAACGAGTGGCGATAAATTAAAACACGACCGAAGGGAGTGTTTTAAATCGACACGAGTTACGAATTTCCTTTTCGCACGTGTATCGTACGACGTTTTCAGTACAGATGAGCCTCCGAAGTTTCGACCTGCCATATAATGAACCACTTCTCGCACTAGTGCGTAAAAAAAACACCATCTGTACTGAAAAATATTTATTACATTTTCCCGCGATTGACTATTTAAGTACAGGAATACCTTTTCCGAGCCCCCATGTAATTTTTAAAGAGCTGAGCGCAAAGCGCATAGAAAGCTACCTGTGACCAGAGAGCTGGCAGCTTTCTCTCGCAATGCATAATCATTGCTATTCAGCGAGGGAATGCTGCCAGCATCTTTGGTACAATGCCGCGGTGGCCCTATTTAGATGTAGTTTAGTTTAGACTAGTTTTTAATTGAATTTTAAGTTGTTTTCTTATTTTTTTAGAGTTAGCTTATTATTCATTTATTATTTAAGTTTAATTACCCTAATAAAAATGTTTAATAAAAAAAAATCTTATAGCATGCTTATATATTTCAATATATCTATATTCCCAATAAGGAACTTAAAAATGTGTTATTATTAGTTGTCAATATTTATTTTTTATTTTTTAGGTGATTCAGCTTACCCACAGAGGCACAGTGTATTAAAAACCCCAATTTTGTCTCACCTTGTTTTTATTACATAATTCTACAGTTAAGAAGGTTTTTAATGGTAGACTAAAACTCCGAGGGTGCCACGGCTTCTAGTTTTTTTATAAAAAAATATTAAAGTTTGCCTATACCCGGGTCATAAAATTCATAAAAATAATAATTTCTAAAAATCCATAATACTTATTTAAATTTCAATTGAACCAGTTTATTAGGCGTATAATACCTCACCTTTGAGCAATTTGTTGTTTATTTTCTCTTTTTACATAAGGAGAAATTTACGAATTTCTGTTAATAAGTTTATAATTTTTAATTCGGAAATAACGCCGTATTAGCACATGAAACCAAAACAGAACAATAGCGTACACGTGTTTTTATAAGCCATATTAAAATCACGTGCTAATTCCGCGTTAATCAAAAGTTAGAACTGATATTAGTTATAACCGGATTTCTTGTGATTAGGGTTGTTACTTTAGGCTAGTTATATCCGGATTCGATTATTAACTTTTCAAACTCAGTTTCAAACTCTCGAAGCTTGTAGATCGATTCACTGTCATTATTTAATAAGGCCTTACAATTTTAAATAAGGTCAGGTGGGGTAAGGGGGACTATGGGGGAAGGGAAACACTGATCGGTAACTCTGAATTCATAGACTGTAGCTGGGTCATTTGGTGGTCGGTAAGGTACTACCTAGGATTTAGTTCCGAAACAAAAACAAAAATAGCGCTAGCTCTAAGGAGTGTGCGTCCTTGACAAAAACAAAAAATCAGTTGTCGTGCTACAAGACCACGAGTTGGAAGAGTATTATTTGTGTAGTGATTTGGGTAGCAAAAAGTCATGTCCAAAGACTTTTGATATCTGTAAATATTCCTTTATATGTTTAATGTTCATGTCTGGTATTTGAATTTGAGAAAACTATGCTGTAAATATGAAAATTCAACGTGATTCATAACACAACCTACAAATGACATACCGGGGTAACGGGAACTACCATAGCCGGGGTAAGTGGAACATATGTTTCCTTTTCCCGATTTCAGGGGTCATGAACATTTTCAGAGACACATATTCTATAAGTACAGAAATTTTGTATTGATCCAAGCTTCAGTATTTTAAATACGAATAATTACTAATAATTAATAGTCGTTTTTTAATTTGCAATACTGAAATTTGAATTTTCGAAAAAAACTTGTAAAAAAATCTTCAAAAACAATTATAATTTTTAGTTAACCACCCCTGTCTCAAGCCCATATGTTCCCCTTACCCCGAATTTCAATTTATGTAAATATTTTCTATTTTAAACTATATGTCAAAGAACCAAAGTCTCCATTTGATTGGTGATGTTTTTTTTAATTTACATTGCCGGTATAATCCACACTAGCAGCAATACTTTAAGATTTTAGCGAAGTGTTTCCCTTACCCCAAAACTCGGGAAAGGGAAACGGCAGGACCAGCCTAAACATTTTATAAATTTCCAGCTACATGCAATAAAGCTAGTTTAAAAATTAATTTCGCCCTAGAAAGCAGACTTAAAGAAGCATACTTTGTGTCGGTCAAGATGAATATACGACATTAAATAAAGTGATTAGAGCTCGATGTAAAATATAAAAAATGAAGTATGTTTCCCTTACCCCACCTGACCTTAATTCGTACACTTTGACAGAAACATCAACACTCACTGCGATGGAGGGTCGGCTCTTTTTAATTGATAGCGCTTTTGGACCAGCAATTCGGAGGTCGTGGGTTAAAATCCCACTTGAACCAATTTTTTTTATAAAATACTACCGTTGATCACTGTTGACTTTTTCCAGTATTAATTTTAAAATTTGTTACTTACCACAATAATCCAAAAGTTGACTGGGTAGAGAATGCCTTCTGGAATTAAGTTCGCCTTTGTACACGTTATATTTTGCAATACAGTTTTATTAAAAAAAAGTTATGAAATTAATGAATAAATAATTCAAAATCGGGCAACTGTCCGGCCGCGAACTTTACATTTCAGAAAATTTAAGTTCAGTCAATGAAGAGTAGTAGGTACATCAATTCCTTTATCACATCGTCCTTGATCTTTTAAAGTATTGTGTAACATTTCCTTGTGAAAATGAAAATGAAATGAAAATCACATGTTTAATCTCAATTTTCTTCAATGAATAATTTGTAACTGTATCTGATAAAACGAATATTTATACCGCTCATTAGAACTTACACTTTCTTGATAATGAAAATGGGTCACTTTGTATGTAGATTTCCATACAAAGTGACCCGTTTTTATTGTTCTTGAGTTTATGTTCTTATAAGAAACACACTCTGCAGAGTGAAATATGAAATGCTATACATTATTTGGCCATCAACTTGTTAAATAAAAATGAAGAATGACGTAGGCACTAGTTTTTACTGAAGTGACAAGGTGATAGAAAGTACGCCTTCTTATACGTAATTTAATGAACATTTGACATTTTAGACCTGGATCATAACTTTCAGTAACATCCGGGTATTCGAAGTGACAGCCCTGAATTAAAACTTAAATTAATGATATCTTTTGATTAACGCGGAATTAGCACGTGATTTTAATATGGCTTATAAAGACACGTGTAAGCTATCGTTCTGTTTTGGTTTCATGTGCTAATACGGCGTTATTCTCGAATTATAAAATCAAAACATAAAAATAAAAATACATAAATTTCTCCTTAAGTAAAAAGAGAAAATAAACAATAAATTGCACAAAGATGAGGTATTATACGCCTAATCAACTGGCTCAATTGAAATTTAAATAAGTATTATAGATTTTTAGAAATTATTATTTTTATGAATTTTATGACCCGGGTATAGGCAAACTTTAATATTTTTTTATAAAAAAACTAGACGCAGTAGCACCGTCGGAGTTTTAGTCTCTACTATTCAAAACCTTCTTCACTGTAGAATTATGCAATAAAAACAAGGAGAGACAAAATTGGGGTTTTTAACACACTGTGAGAGGCAAACACTAATAACGCCCATTTTGGATGCACCTGGGGCTCAATTCGGCATGGCGAATTTGACGTTTCACGTTGACTCTCAAATGATAGTGGATTGGATCACGGGTTGTCGAATACGTGAACGGAACGGAGTTACCCTTTAAAACATGAGATCATTTTATCTATTGAAAGTTATTACGAATACCAAATGCTGGCCCGTCTCCACACAGGCGACGTCGAGGTACTGCTTACAATACATTTTTCATCACACCAACTGGTCGGTACACAGGCTCTCTTTGGTATTCGAAAACAGATGGCAAAATTGCATTTTATCCACAAGAGTACAAAGTAATTTCATAGCTACAAATTTTAAATTGATATCTTCATGCTTTAGCTGGCTGGTAGAATTTAACCTAGAAATGATGA
Source organism: Leguminivora glycinivorella (assembly GCF_023078275.1). Taxonomy (NCBI): domain Eukaryota; kingdom Metazoa; phylum Arthropoda; class Insecta; order Lepidoptera; family Tortricidae; genus Leguminivora; species Leguminivora glycinivorella. The sequence continues at coordinate 41,026,323 of NC_062998.1, forward strand.
TTTTGAGTCATGAATATTGAATAAATTTATGGATTTCATTTAATGATGTTTTATAGTCCGTAGGTATTTTATTCGTGTTAGTGTGATGAAAAATTTTCTGTTTCACTCGGTACCAATCCTTGAAACCCTCTCAAGGCTCAAGATTTCACTTTTTGAATCTAAGGCTCATATTATGAGTATCTGTCGAACTATTTAAAAAAAGTCATAGGTACCTACTTTCGGAAAACGTTTGCGAAAAATGGTTATATTTAAACTGTATTACATAACATTAAAATGTCCAAAAGGCAAACTTAACGCCCACACAATCTTTAGGCAAAACAGAATAATCTAGACTATCTAGAGGGTTTACTGTAAGGGCGAATATAAATATGGAATCTGTATACTTAATTAAATATTGAGGCAACCGGTTCATTTTTAGCTTATTGGTGCAGCTTAGTAGGTATTAACAAGATAATATACTATGAAATAAAACTATGGAAACGGACTAAATCGCGTATAATGAATTTACAATTCATGAGTAACTATCGCGGTAACCGAAGACAATATAATAACTATGTTGTTTTTATTACAGCACACCCTGCCCCTAGCGCCCTGGAGAGGGCACAGGCGGCAATTCTACAGGCGGAAGAGCGGCGAGCTGCCAATGACGCTACATTGGGACAGGCTATGCTCCGCGTCGCCCACAATATGGAACTGCTCATCGCGTCCCAGGAAGCACAAAACGCACGGCTTGCAGAGCAAGCCCGGCGGCGCGATGAGCAGTTCCAACGCCACCAAGAAGCACTTCTACGACTTCTAAATATTATTGAAGGCCGTATTTGCGTGAGTTTCCTGTAAATATTGGGCTCTTGTTCTAAGTCACCAGACCATTCTCATTTAGTAACAGACTTTCAAGCGTAAGTTAAAAGTTACGGCCGGCGGAAATACTCAGAAAATGATGTATCAATGCACAACATAAAGCAGATAGTTAATTACTTATAAGAAAGGGACAGATCACAGAAGTTATATTTAACTACAATTTATATTTTATAAATCAGATAGAAATAATAATCAGTTGACTGTAAAGCCACTCAATTCGATTTCATATAAATTCCATATAGCAAGTACTTAGACCAAATTCGTTTGGACAGCTCTTAAAAATAAGCTGATTTGTTTAGGAGGAAAGTATAATAGGAAAGTAGAATATCTACGTATGTGAAGAAGTTATGCTAATTTTGAACGATGGTTTTAGTTGATCAGGAGGACGTGAATAGTACCTCGTTTTGCATACAGTATTAATCTTAAATAAGTTAAGCTACCTACTTGTAAGTAATAAGGCCTTCCTGAAAAATAACTAATTCGATTTACTGAAATATTCAGTGTACAAAACGACGAACGAAATGTTCTGACCCTGAAAATGGTTAATGTTTATTGGAATTAAATTAGATTTAGTGGCAAAATTTGTTACACTTAACTTCAAACACAGGTAAGTCCATTCTGCTTTAAGGTTCGTAATATATAAAAAAAATCTATTAACACCTGAAAAATAATCAACCTTATAGAAGAATGGATTTACCCGAATTTGAAGTTAAGCTTACACATTTGTAGCCTTCATACAAAGCCTATCTAACCTAACCTATGATTATCTCTTATCACTAATAGAACTCCCTACACTCAATATAATCAATATGAGTTAAACAAGGCTTACCTTTCTGTACGATCATACTGTTTTTCTACAGGGTCGTAGAGAGCAGGAAGAAACTTAAAAATGCATGGGTACCTGTTCCGCACTTCCGCAGCATAACGTTGGTGCCACAGACCTATCAAGTGACCATTTCTGATGACAAGCAGCGGCCGCTAGCGGCCTACTCATCGGACCAGTTTTGGTCCTCACTTTTGATATCCTACAGTTTCTCCTTGTCTTGTACTTCTATTGTTGGTGCCAAGTTGGAGTGTCACTAATGATGTGCAAGTTGCGGAAACTTTCCAAAAAAATCTTCTTCTTCTCCTTCTTCTTCTTCTTTTTCTTTTTAAATCTTCTTGAAAAATTCACGAAACTTTCACGAAATGGAAAGAAGCAGCGGTAAGAGCGTGCGACTTTCAATCCGCAGTTCGATGGTTCGGTTCCCTGGCACGGCCATACTATATTTAATGTTTTTAGGGTTCCGTAGTCAACTTGGAACCCTTATAGTTTCGCCATGTCTGTCTGTCCGTCCGTCCGTCCGTCCGCGGATAATCTCAGTAACCGTAAGCACTAGAATATCAATCAATCACGCCAACAAAGTGCAAAAAAAAAAATGAAAAAAAAAAATGTTTTATTAGGGTACCCCCCCCCCCTACATGTAAAGTGGGGGCTGATATTTTTTTTCATTCCCACCCCAACGTATGATATATTGTTGGATAGGTATTTAAAAATGAATACCTGACATGCACGACTGAGGGTCCACCTTTAACCGAATGAATGTAACTTTTGAGTGCCTACTTTTACAAAATTATTGGTTGAATTTACAATCGTTTGAGAACTTTTACTAAAGACTGACACATTCAAAAGCTCGAAATTCTAACGTGGACCCTCAATGGGAACGCACGCAATGCCGCGGTGGCTCTATTTAGATGTATTTTAGTTTAGACTAGTTTTTAATTGAATTTTAAGTTGTTTTCTTATTTTTTTAGAGTTAGTTTATTATTCATTTATTATTTAGGTTTAATTACCCTAATAAAAATGTTTAATAAAAAAAAATCTTATAGCATGCTTATATATTTCAATATATCTATATTCCCAATAAGGAACTTAAAAATGTGTTATTATTAGTTGTCAATATTTATTTTTTATTTTTTAGGTGATTCAGCTTACCCACAGAGGCACAGTGTATTAAAAACCCCAATTTTGTCTCACCTTGTTTTTATTACATAATTCTACAGTTAAGAAGGGTTTTAATGGTAGACTAAAACTCCGAGGGTGCCACGGCTTCTAGTTTTTTTATAAAAAAATATTAAAGTTTGCCTATACCCGGGTCATAAAATTCATAAAAATAATAATTTCTAAAAATCCATAATACTTATTTAAATTTCAATTGAACCAGTTTATTAGGCGTATAATACCTCACCTTTGAGCAATTTGTTGTTTATTTTCTCTTTTTACATAAGGAGAAATTTACGAATTTCTGTTAATAAGTTTATAATTTTTAATTCGGAAATAACGCCGTATTAGCACATGAAACCAAAACAGAACAATAGCGTACACGTGTTTTTATAAGCCATATTAAAATCACGTGCTAATTCCGCGTTAATCAAAAGTTAGAACTGATATTAGTTATAACCGGATTTCTTGTGACTAGGGTTGTTACTTTAGGCTAGTTATATCCGGATTCGATTATTAACTTTTCAAACTCAGTTTCAAACTCTCGAAGCTTGTAGATCGATTCACTGTCATTATTTAATAAGGCCTTACAATTTTAAATAATTCGTACACTTTGACAGAAACATCAACACTCACTGAAATCATTGCGATGGAGGGTCGGCTCTTTTTAATTGATATCGCTTTTGGACCAGCAATTCGGAGGTCGTGGGTTAAAATCCCACTTGAACCAATTTTTTTTATAAAATACTACCGTTGATCACTGTTGACTTTTTCCAGTATCAATTTTAAAATTTGTTACTTACCACAATAATCCAAAAGTTGACTGGTAGAGAATGCCTTCTGGAATTAAGTTCGCCTTTGTACACGTTATATTTTGCAATACAGTTTTATTAAAAAAAAGTTATGAAATTAATGAATAAATAATTCAAAATCGGGCAACTGTCCGGCCGCGAACTTTACATTTCAGAAAATTTAAGTTCAGTCAATGAAGAGTAGTAGGTACATCAATTCCTTTATCACATCGTCCTTGATCTTTTAAAGTATTGTGTAACATTTCCTTGTGAAAATGAAAATGAAATGAAAATCACATGTTTAATCTCAATTTTCTTCAATGAATAATTTGTAACTGTATCTGATAAAACGAATATTTATACCGCTCATTAGAACTTACACTTTCTTGATAATGAAAATGGGTCACTTTGTATGTAGATTTCCATACAAAGTGACCCGTTTTTATTGTTCTTGAGTTTATGTTCTTATAAGAAACACACTCTGCAGAGTGAAATATGAAATGCTATACATTATTTGGCCATCAACTTGTTAAATAAAAATGAAGAATGACGTAGGCACTAGTTTTTACTGAAGTGACAAGGTGATAGAAAGTACGCCTTCTTATACGTAATTTAATGAACATTTGACATTTTAGACCTGGATCATAACTTTCAGTAACATCCGGGTATTCGAAGTGACAGCCCTGAATTAAAACTTAAATTAATGATATCTTTTGATTAACGCGGAATTAGCACGTGATTTTAATATGGCTTATAAAGACACGTGTAAGCTATCGTTCTGTTTTGGTTTCATGTGCTAATACGGCGTTATTCTCGAATTATAAAATCAAAACATAAAAATAAAAATACATAAATTTCTCCTTAAGTAAAAAGAGAAAATAAACAATAAATTGCACAAAGATGAGGTATTATACGCCTAATCAACTGGCTCAATTGAAATTTAAATAAGTATTATAGATTTTTAGAAATTATTATTTTTATGAATTTTATGACCCGGGTATAGGCAAACTTTAATATTTTTTTATAAAAAAACTAGACGCAGTAGCACCGTCGGAGTTTTAGTCTCTACTATTCAAAACCTTCTTAACTGTAGAATTATGCAATAAAAACAAGGTGAGACAAAATTGGGGTTTTTAACACACTGTGAGAGGCAAACACTAATAACGCCCATTTTGGATGCACCTGGGGCTCAATTCGGCATGGCGAATTTGACGTTTCACGTTGACTCTCAAATGATAGTGGATTGGATCACGGGTTGTCGAATACGTGAACGGAACGGAGTTACCCTTTAAAACATGAGATCATTTTATCTATTGAAAGTTATTACGAATACGGAACCCTCGGCGAGTCTGACTCGCACGAGGCAGATTTTTTTTTTATCAATTTCGCTCCGCCTGCGTGCAATAGCACATTTAGTGAGTGAGTGTGATGAAAAAACATTTACTTAATGTTCATCGACTAAATCTTATTACAGGAAGACGGAGCACCTAGCACCACTACCGAAATGGAGAACCGTTCTAAGAGCGCCGTTCCTGCGGTCCGCTCTCAGTGATGCCGCATTGAGGCGACACCCTCGGGTGAACAATGACGGCACTCGGGGCACAGGCATCACTGGCCACTTACCCATGGGTACCCCCGGCTCCTACCGCCGAAATACCGCACCCAGCCCGGTCCCATCACGAGTGGTGTCACCAAATGCTGGCCCGTCTCCAGCTCCACCCAGGCGAAGTCGAGGTACTGCTTACAATACATTTTTCATCACACCAACTTTCGGAAAACGTTTCCAAAAAATGGTTATATTTAAACTGTATTACATAACATTAAAATGTCCAAAAGGCAAACTTAACGCCCACACAATCTTTTGGTAAAGCAGAATAATCTAGAGGGTTTACTCTAAGGGCGAATATAAATATGGAATCTGTATACTTAATGAAATATTGAGGCAACCGGTTCATTATCAGCACGTTGGTGCAGCTATCTTAGTACTAATAAGATCATATACTATGTTGTTTTTATTACAGAAAATTCTGCCCCTAGCGCTCTGCAAAGGGCACAGGCGGATATCCCACCGATGGAAGAGCGGCGAAATCTGGACACACGCATCACGGGCTACTTACCCATGGGTACCCCCGGCTCCTACCGCCGAAATGCCGCACCCAGCCCGGTCCCTTCACAAGTGGTATCACGAAATGCTGGCCCGTCTCCACCCAGGCGAAGTCGAGGTACTGCTTACAATACATTTTTCATCACACCAACTGGTTGGTACACAGGCACTTTGGTATTCGAAAACAGATGACAAAATTGCATTTTATCCACAAGAGTAATTTAATAGCTACAAATTTTAACTTGATATCTTCATGTTTTAGCTGGCTGGTAGAATTTAACCTAGAAATGATGATTTTGAGTCATGAATATTGAATAAATTTATGGATTTATTTAATGATGTTTTATAGTCCGTAGGTATTTTGTTCGTGTTAGTGTGATGAAAAAGTTTCTGTTTCACTCGGTGAAAACCTTGAAACCCTTTCAACGCTCAAGATTTCACTTTTTGAATCTAAGGCTCATATTATGAGGATCTATCGAACTATTAAAAAAGTCATATGTACCTACTTTCGGAAAACGTTTCCAAAAAATGGTTATATTTAAACTGTATTACATAACATTAAAATGTCCAAAAGGCAAACTTAACGCCCACACAATCTTTTGGCAAAGCAGAATAATCTAGAGGGTTTACTCTAAGGGCGAATATAAATATGGAATCTGTATACTTAATGAAATATTGAGGCAACCGGTTCATTATCAGCTCGTTGGTGCAGCTATCTTAGTAGGTACTAATAAAATAATATACTATGTTGTTTTTATTACATAAAACCCTGCCCTAGCGCTCTGCAAAGGGCACAGGCGGATATCCCACCGATGGAAGAGCGGCGAAATCTGGGCACACGCATCACGGGCCACTTACCCATGGGTACCCCCGGCTCCTACCGCACCCAGCCCGGTCCCATCACGAGTGGTGTCACCAAATGCTGGCCCGTCTCCACACAGGCGACGTCGAGGTACTGCTTACAATACATTTTTCATCACACCAACTGGTCGGTACACAGGCTCTCTTTGGTATTCGAAAACAGATGGCAAAATTGCATTTTATCCACAAGAGTACAAAGTAATTTCATAGCTACAAATTTTAAATTGATATCTTCATGCTTTAGCTGGCTGGTAGAATTTAACCTAGAAATGATGATTTTGAGTCATGAATATTGAATAAATTTATGGATTTCATTTAATGATGTTTTATAGTCCGTAGGTATTTTATTCGTGTTAGTGTGATGAAAAATTTTCTGTTTCACTCGGTACCAATCCTTGAAACCCTCTCAAGGCTCAAGATTTCACTTTTTGAATCTAAGGCTCATATTATGAGTATCTGTCGAACTATTTAAAAAAAGTCATAGGTACCTACTTTCGGAAAACGTTTGCGAAAAATGGTTATATTTAAACTGTATTACATAACATTAAAATGTCCAAAAGGCAAACTTAACGCCCACACAATCTTTAGGCAAAACAGAATAATCTAGACTATCTAGAGGGTTTACTGTAAGGGCGAATATAAATATGGAATCTGTATACTTAATTAAATATTGAGGCAACCGGTTCATTTTTAGCTTATTGGTGCAGCTTAGTAGGTATTAACAAGATAATATACTATGAAATAAAACTATGGAAACGGACTAAATCGCGTATAATGAATTTACAATTCATGAGTAACTATCGCGGTAACCGAAGACAATATAATAACTATGTTGTTTTTATTACAGCACACCCTGCCCCTAGCGCCCTGGACAGGGCACAGGCGGCAATTCTACAGGCGGAAGAGCGGCGAGCTGCCAATGACGCTACATTGGGACAGGCTATGCTCCGCGTCGCCCACAATATGGAACTGCTCATCGCGTCCCAGGAAGCACAAAACGCACGGCTTGCAGAGCAAGCCCGGCGGCGCGATGAGCAGTTCCAACGCCACCAAGAAGCACTTCTACGACTTCTAAATATTATTGAAGGCCGTATTTGCGTGAGTTTCCTGTAAATATTGGGCTCTTGTTCTAAGTCACCAGACCATTCTCATTTAGTAACAGACTTTCAAGCGTAAGTTAAAAGTTACGGCCGGCGGAAATACTCAGAAAATGATGTATCAATGCACAACATAAAGCAGATAGTTAATTACTTATAAGAAAGGGACAGATCACAGAAGTTATATTTAACTACAATTTATATTTTATAAATCAGATAGAAATAATAATCAGTTGACTGTAAAGCCACTCAATTCGATTTCATATAAATTCCATATAGCAAGTACTTAGACCAAATTCGTTTGGACAGCTCTTAAAAATAAGCTGATTTGTTTAGGAGGAAAGTATAATAGGAAAGTAGAATATCTACGTATGTGAAGAAGTTATGCTAATTTTGAACGATGGTTTTAGTTGATCAGGAGGACGTGAATAGTACCTCGTTTTGCATACAGTATTAATCTTAAATAAGTTAAGCTACCTACTTGTAAGTAATAAGGCCTTCCTGAAAAATAACTAATTCGATTTACTGAAATATTCAGTGTACAAAACGACGAACGAAATGTTCTGACCCTGAAAATGGTTAATGTTTATTGGAATTAAATTAGATTTAGTGGCAAAATTTGTTACACTTAACTTCAAACACAGGTAAGTCCATTCTGCTTTAAGGTTCGTAATATATAAAAAAAATCTATTAACACCTGAAAAATAATCAACCTTATAGAAGAATGGATTTACCCGAATTTGAAGTTAAGCTTACACATTTGTAGCCTTCATACAAAGCCTATCTAACCTAACCTATGATTATCTCTTATCACTAATAGAACTCCCTACACTCAATATAATCAATATTAGTTAAACAAGGCTTACCTTTCTGTACGATCATACTGTTTTTCTACAGGGTCGTAGTTGATGTGCAAGTTGCGGAAACTTTCCAAAAAAATCTTAAATTTCTTGAAAAATTCACGAAACTTTCACGAAATGGAAAGAAGCAGCGGTAAGAGCGTGCGACTTTCAATCCGCAGTTCGATGGTTCGGTTCGTCGCACCGTCGGAGTTTTAGTCTCTCTATTCAAAACCTTCTTAACTGTAGAATTATGCAATAAAAACAAGGTGAGACAAAATTGGGGTTTTTAACACACTGTGAGAGGCAAACACTAATAACGCCCATTTTGGATGCACCTGGGGCTCAATTCGGCATGGCGAATTTGACGTTTCACGTTGACTCTCAAATGATAGTGGATTGGATCACGGGTTGTCGAATACGTGAACGGAACGGAGTTACCCTTTAAAACATGAGATCATTTTATCTATTGAAAGTTATTACGAATACGGAACCCTCGGCGAGTCTGACTCGCACGAGGCAGATTTTTTTTTTATCAATTTCGCTCCGCCTGCGTGCAATA